>NC_092205.1:11053365-11077265 GCF_043381705.1 Parasteatoda tepidariorum
GAAAATCTCCCCCCCCCCCGGAAGCATCTGTAAGGGGTCCAAACAAATAGTAGTTCAAAGGTGCCAAATCCGGGCTATATAGAGGATGTTCCAACAGTTTCCCAGTGTAATACCTGTAAATGTAGTTGTGTTACTGTGCTTTATGAGGTCACGCATTGTCCTGTTGCAAGAGAACTTTGCGAATCGCCAGCTCACGTTTTCTTGGACTAATAGGCTGCTTTAACTCTCTCTAAAAGTTCACAATAAAAATTTGGCATTCATGTGTGTCGATCATAAAGGAAATCCAGGCACACAACACCTCACGTGAAGATCCGATCATTAGATCAAAAGTTATTCATAGTGGTCCGTTTTCTATTTTGCGCACTGTACTTGGCAGAATTGGAGCAGGAAATGAATAAATTATTAATGTGCATAAATCTCATAAATTTACATTTATACGAAATATTAAAGTTTTAATACCGTTAAGAATCCACGTCATCATGAAATAACGTTCCCCAGTAAACATGTCATTTTTATAACCGCATTAGTTTGTAACTTGACTGCTTTGCTTAATTTTACCTAATTTTAGAAGGAAGTTGTTCTCTATGCTTAAGAAAATGTCGCAAAAAGAAAAGCCATAGCTTTGTGAAAAAGAGAAGAGCTTGATGAGACCTAATATCTTAATGTTTGAAAAATTACTCCCAGGTTGTCTTCTCTAGACTTTTAAAAATTAACAAAAATTTAAAATTTTTTACTGATTTTAAAGATTTTAACTGGGTAAAAAAAAATCTTGAAAAACAGCAATTTTTAAAATAAGTTTAATTATTCTTCTTTTAAAAAAATAATCAAAACCGTTCGTTTTAAAGCTCCAAAATAGAGCAAAAACTTAAAATTATAACTTTGCTTGAGGTTAAGGTATTTAAACTGTGGCTTTTATTATTATTCTTATTATTTTACTCACAGTTTTGGAAAACACATAATATTTTTACACAATATTTCAATTAAAAAAAATCCTATTCATATCATTTCTATTTTAAAAAAAATCGCTTTCTTTCACTCTTCAACAAGGAAGACTTCAAATGTGAAAATACTTTTTAATATAAATTCAAATTTCAAACAAACTGCAATGTATATGTAGAATTTATACATCATAAAGATATATATGTATGAATACATTTCAAAAATGTAATAATTTAAGGGAACAATAAGCTCTTAAGCGACTGAAGAAAAGCTTTTTCTAGACAGTTTAAACAGTAATGTCATCGCAAATACCTGTATCGCATAACGAGAAACAATAGCCTGAAAAAACATGATTTATTTGTTAACTATGCCATACTTTTAATGCCTTCTTAAAAGTAAATGGACAACAAACTTTGAAGCAAAAAAAAGAGGGAAGCCATATAAAACACGTTTTAAAGCAGGTAAAAAAAAAAAACTATTTAAATACGCTAACAAATTTTACGGTATTTTCTTTATGTAAAACTCAATCTTGTAAATAATGAATTCTCATTTGCATACTAGTCTACACGCAACTGCCATTGAATATTTAAATTTTGTACCTATAGCAACAATGGATTCAAAATGGTAACAACAGTACATTTCAGAAAATTTAAATCGTTTTTTTAAGCATGCAATATTAAATTAATTCAAGTATTGAGAAACTATCCAGAAATTTATAAAAAAATCCATGAATTAAAAATGTAAAGGTCTGCTTTTTAACAGTAAAAGAGTATGACAGGAAAACAATTTGATACATTTAACTACAAATAAAATACAAAGCCAGGCAGATCGTAAAACAAAAGTAGACAGAGAGAACATTTTAATTCGTTTCCTCGAAGTGACGATAATTATTTCNGTCTCAGAAATATTACGGGGAATAAAATATAGTTAGTTATAATAAAAGATAAATACAATTAATGTAAACTGTAACAGGCGCGAATAAACTATGTAATTTACATTTCGCTTATCGCCCCGTTTATTTCTTTTGAGAGCGATATGGAAAATTTTACTCAGTTATGAATTTCTTTTTTTTGCATCTATTTTGTTTGGAGAAGGTAAATAAATTTATTATAAACATGAATAATTTTATTCAGGGTGCGTAGCTAAATCTTTCAACAAAAAATAAGCACCTTTTAAGTACTTTTTAAGCACTCAAAAAATATTTTTAAGCACTATATATATTAACAAAATGCAAAATAATTATCAGACTTTAAATGATCATGAGAAAATAACTTGTTTCTGACTGAGAACACTTTTTTTGATTATATTAGATATTATAAAAAGATGCAGAGGTTTTTCGGTTCGATATCAGAAGGTGGAAAATGAAACCTAAAAATGCGAATGACTTGCAAAATGCAGCAGTGTTGCACATGAGAGTGCAAGAATCTCACCAAAGCCCCCAGCTCAGTAGATGCACATGCGAACTTTCAAGTATTTCATCAAGCATGCAAAATGATTGGCGCTTTCATACGCTATGGACCGACGGGACGAAGAAATAGATTGAGATAGAATGAATTACGTTGTTGTTGTAGTTCATTTACGTCGCACTAGAGCTGCACAATGGGCTATTGGCAACGGTCTGGGAAACATCGCTAAGGATGATCCGAAGACATGCCATCACAATTTTGATCCTCTGCAGAGGGGATGGCACCCCCGCTTCGGTAGCCCGACGACCTGCAAGCGAAGTCGAGCACTTCACGATAGAACAGTTTAACGAGGACCCATACCGCACACTCTCGGTCCCTACGCAGACTGATCCAAGTGGTCACCCACCCGCACACTGATCGCAGCCAGTGATGCTTGACTTCGGTGATCTGCTGGGAATCGTGTCTTAAAAAATGAAGAATGAACTGTGAAAACGTTGAATTGAACAATGTGAAAAGCATGCTTCTGCTTAATGCGTGGCGAAAATCGACTTGATAAAGAAAAAAAATCTCTTTTTCGAAAAGGGAAAATGAAGCACTTTTTAAAAACAGCCAATGAAAAAAGTCCCTTTAAGGGCTTTTAAAAAACGAAAATTGAAAAAAAAAGCACCTTTAAGCACTTTATAAAAACGCTGCGCACCATGTTATTTAATCCAAACAGTATTTATAATGCACTTATTTTAAGTTTTTTTAAAATAAATTCCTAATAAAAAAAAAACAGGAAACCAATAAATGAATTCGATTTTGAATGAATTCGATTTGAAACTTCGCACATAACTGTAACTATGACAACACAATTGGTTATACGTAAGAAATTATTGGCAATATGTCCATACAGCTAGTTATTTCGAATATGGATAGATTTATTGCACATAGCTTCATGTACCATCATTCACAATTGATATATGCAACCAAAAATGAACAAGAATCAATAATATTTGCAATCCCACTTTATCTTGAGTAAATCTAAAATTTAGCTTTTCTGAATACTTCTTCGTTTCAGTATCTAAGATTATTTTTCCTTTGTACAATTAGGATATTTTTTAAAAAAATGCAAAAATAAGAAGCAAATTTTAACCAGACTAAATTGCATAAAATTTATTAATTTGTAGATTAATGAGTATATCTTAGAAAAGTTTCTCGAATCATGAAGGTTGCAAGTTAGATGAAAATTCTATCACAAGATAAAAAGTTATAAAAATGATTCGTTTCTCACGAAGAAAAAAAAAGATTGTATAGTAACAGGTGAAAAAAAAGTGATTATTTGAAAAATCAATAAAAGTAAAATGGAAAAAGACTGAAGTGTACGGTTAACTGCATTCTGTTTAGGAAACTAATTTGAAAAGTCCCAATCCAAATTTAATTGAAGTTCGTTCACACAAAGCACTGCTGACAATAAAAACTAAAAATAATGTTTTCTGCAGCATTTTAGACATTTCCAACTGAAACATTTGCACAATATCAATTTTGTCCTCAGATTCCACCACGTTTCTGTTGCTGCAAATGGTGGTCATTTTGAAAACATTGTTATATACTATTCAGTTAGAAGCACCATCTGTTGATGAATTTCTCAACATATTTTGCATATCAATAAAATAAAATTTTCTCAACTTTAAAGTAGAATGTAACAAATCGTTCATTTCTAACTCATTTCGTTTTACTTTTATTAATTTTCCTAAAATTTGATCGTTTTAGGGACATTTGGTTTACAACTGTAAAAAAGTTAGATACAATAAGAGTCCAGAAAATATTTTTGTAAGAGGAGAGAAGAAAAAAATCTTAGTTATGACGTCCTGTAAACAGTATTCAAAATGGGAGGAAAGTAGTGAAATAAAGAAAAGAAAAAAGGAAGAAACTTTGAACTATTTAATACAAAAATGACATAAAAGGCTCAAATGAACAGGCACAAAAGACAAAAGAATGCAAAAATAACATTACAGGGATGGAACTTGCTCCGCTTGTGCTTCTTATGTATCTCTAGATTACCTTCTTCGAAAGCACGAAGATAATTTCTGTTATCATAGATATATAACATTTATAATATAAATACGATATACATATCGATATAAATTTTATATCGATATAGATCGAACTTACTGATATGAATTTTATATCTATATATATATCGAACATATCGATATAAATTTTATATCGATATTTATATTTTAAAGCTTAAGCTAAAAACTAACTTTTAAACACAACTTCTAACTTAACTAACAACTTCTAACTTTTTAATACAACTACTTCTTTTGGGCTGGAAGATCAAAATATAAAAATTAAGGACAAAATTTCCTCTAAAATTAAGGACAATTTAAGGATGCTAAGGGAGCAATTTGTAATTCCAACATGAATTCGCAGATATACAATTGGTAATAGTTTTGCTTTTTTTCCTACAAAAAAAAGGAGAGAAAGTAGTCTAAACATGGAAAATTGTTAAGCAGTAGCAAAATATGAGGATTCTCTTGTTAAAAACAGTAGAGTATGGATATAGTGGTGAGGAAGGAGTAGAAAGATAAGAACTTTTTAAATATTTCGAATCCTTTTATATACATCAAATGCTTTTATGCCATCAAATGAAGGGTAATTGTCTCGAATTCTGGAGGTAGATTAATATCGTACTTGACGCGCTATAAAGACTTTTGTGTTTCATATTGCTTTTTACTTTGTTTCATGACACATAACATAATTTTTGAATTTAAAATTTCTTTAATTCCTTTTTAGATCAAAAAAAAAAAAAAAAAATTGTTTCTACCTTTAACTTTAACCAAAATTTTAAAAAATCAGAACAATTTCAGGACATTTATTGAAATGTTTAACACTAGAAAGACTGAAACTTGTATGTACCTACCTATATTGCCCAAAAGCAGTCAAAATGACAGGATTGTGAAAGAATAACTAATGTGTAAAGAAATTTGTTTAAAAGTAATTTTTAACATTTTTAATACTATTTACACAGTTATGTAACAAGTTATTAGTAAATATTAACAGTAAAAAAATTATATGTTGTACAAAAAGTCACAAAATTCTAAGAAATTGTGTCATTATATACATCACTGTTTCTCTAATTGAAATTAAAAAGCAGTCACAATGACTTCCTTTGGCAATTTAGTGTTAATAATTTAGGACACTTTCTTTTGTTTAAGGAATTTAAGGACAACTTTGAGCCCTGCACATCAATAAATTTTATTTTTACTCTTTTTTTTTCAAATCACAGAACAAAATCTGGAATCTCCCTCTTTGAAGGAATCAAAACTAATTTGTTCTGAAGCCCTACTTTTCCTGGTTCGGAGCAAACGAGAAATGTGGGGGAAGAGACATAAATAATCAAACACTCTTCAACAACTACTCCACTTCGAACAGGAATTAGGCAAGACGCCAGTTAAATTATGCATCTCAATGTTTGGACAGAAAGAACAAGAGGTGAGAGAAAAAGAAGATTCGGATTTATATCCTCCACTAAAAATAGTGTGGACTCCACATTTTTTGGCAAACTCATAATCCAGTTGAAAGCAATCACATTTTTCATCTCACTGAATAAGGATTCTTTTTAAAAATGAAATTTTATATCCAGTTTTATTCCTCGCTCACATTCGCTTTTAAAAACATGGCCGAACAGATTTTCGCTTTAGCTATTTATCTAAATTAATTCCACGCAATTAAATTTTCAATTTATGATTAAAATTTTCTTCACACATTTAAAACGAGCGAGGTTCACCACTAATGAAATCATTTAAATAAAGGATGATAAAAGTTCTGACTTTAACGTGCAATTTTAAATTAAATTAGTGCAAAGCAAAATTTTGTTTATACATGCCTCAACAAAAAAAATTTGAGTGTATATATATATATTTTTAACGTTTATTAGGTGATTTGGAAAGAAAAAAAATCGTATTAAAAAATCGTAGCACGCTATAATTGTTCAAATAATAATTTATTGCATTATAATTAAGTAAAATGGCTACAGTAATGAAGTTTTCTTTGTAACAGTACTGTCAAGGAATGAGAAAAGTACAATTTCTTAAAGCTATTAATAATTGCCATTCGTGTCTGAATCTTGTTTCGTGCATGGCTATATCGCAAATCATTGAAAATACACAGTCCAGTTAGATTAATGTGGCCACCTGCCAAAAGCCAGAATAACCATATCTCGCAGAGCGGACCGCTGCGAGACGCGTAGGAGGAAAGTCAATTAGGTTCATGGAGATGTTCACTGGAATGTTGAGCCATTCCAGTGCCGTGGCAGGCTGCGTTAGGTTACGCGGTTGAGAATCCATGGTGCGAACAACCTGATAGAAGTGATCCCACAAATTCACGTTCGTTTAAGGTCTGGGGAGTCTGATGGCCAAGGGAGTACGGTAAACTCATATTGGTGCTCTTCGAAACATCCACGTGCACTACGAGATGTACGACACGTCGCCTTGTAGTGCTGGTAGATTCCATCATTCTGAGGAAAAACAATTCGCATTTAGGAATGGACATGGTCCGCAAGGTGAGATGCGTACTTACGTTAGTCCATCGTGCCTTCCGCAATGATGGGTGTACTCAGAAAATGTCACAAAAGCACTCCCCAGACCATAATGCTTCCTTCTCCAGCTTGGACCCTTCCGGCGATTGTTGACATGTTTCACGCTCTATAGGTCAACGTTCATATTCTATCAACGTCTTTAATAAGTGGCAAGTGCTATACTGATCTGGCAAACAGATCTCCAAGAAAAATGGTATACACTCCATGGTTAACAAGCGCAAAAAAATATTAATACATCTCCACAAGTAAGCCTTCAGAAAATCTTAAACATTTGGTAATGTTGATTCTTAAGAGTTTATGCGCCCATATGGTTTGAAATTAAAACTCATCCTTCCTGTAAAGATGGATCTACACATTTTTAGAAAACTAGTTGATTATTCTCGATATCATCCTCCATAAATAAAAGAAATAGTCATTGAAATGAATAGAAACGCCGGTTTCGAAATTTGAGCTGATTTTTTTTAATTGCAGATTATCTAACTCTTATTCCATATAACGTCGATAAAACATCAACATCCGCCAACCAGATCCCACTCAATGTTAATCTAAACAAAGTAACTTTAATTCCTACGTATTGCCATAAGTATAAAGCAAGGTCTTAAATCCCGAATTCAATTCCAATTTCGCTAATGAAATATTCAAACACAAAAACTAAAGTGACTGCAATTTCATCACAAACAGTTTTTACCAATCATTAGTGGTGACATGAACGTGACGAAGCAGTGACTCAATATGGTTAAATTGACTTCCAGAATAACCTCAATGCAGCAGTTAATAAGCTGAAATAATAACAGGAAAAAGAGTTATCGCGATCAAGCAATTAGATGATCTCATTCCAGGATTCAAAATGCATCGCGACAAAAATCCGGAAGATTACATAAAGTAATTTTACATTCATTTTTAGGTCATTTACACCGGCTTTAAAAGTTGATTCTTTAAAAATTATACTCATGAAAATTTCAAAGCGATTGTAAGCAAAGTTTATTTATGATTTGCATTAAACTAAACTGCAATTATAAAATATCTTAAACTAGCATTATATTTATAAATTGAAGTATAATTTAGAGTGCATAAATTTACAACGAACGTTCAAGACGATAAATTTCAGTCTTATCACTTAATAACTAATTTATTAACACGCAAAGGGAGAAATCATAACGCATAGTTAGCCTTTCTTCAAGACAAACAATCAAAAAAAAAAAAAAAATTATTCTATTAGCTTTTTTAAGAAAATTAACCATCTATTTTTTAAATCAATAAAAAGGATATATAAATAAAGGAATAAGGTTAGTTGCATTTTCCTAAGAAAACTCACAAAATTTCAAATTAGTAAAAAATTTCGCCAACAGATGGTGCTGCTGACTGAGAAAACTACAATACTAGGTTTCTAAAACTACCATTTGCAGAAATAAAGTGGCAATGTCCTTCAAGCATCGTTTACAGTTATCCTTATCAACATCGCCACTTGTTGACGATCTTTGTAATTATTTCAAAATTTGGTGAAAATGTATAGCTAGTTTCCAAAGCAAAACTCAATAAACTAATACAATTTTATATTCTTAAATTTTTCTTTCACTGGTTATATAAATCAGTTATTTCAAGGACACTCAGTATTTGTTTAAAAAGGCTAATAAGGAAAGATGCAGTTTAGCAAAGTTTATTAAGAGTTTAGAAAAGTTCATCATAAGCAATGTTAACGATAACCACTAAATTTCAAGTGATAGACCATTATTATTATTATTTTTTTTTTTTCTTAATTCGATGCATTTCCATCTGCGTGTAATCGGTGCAGATATTTAATTCTAAGGGAAGGACTTGCTTCCAGGCAACCGCGGTTCGAATTCCGGTTTAAGCTTTGCTTTTTTAAATGAAAGGCTTTTTTTAAAAAAATAAATAAAGTGCAATATCATTTTATGACACAGCTAATGTTATTACTACAGTACTGGAGCCAAATGCATCTCTTACCTGCTAGGTTGTTTAATGACATAAGAACCAGGCGTAATATATAGGTACAAAGTCGGAAATAAAAACTAAGATACTATTACGTATTAAAAATAACGAAAGAAAGAAATGTTATACTATGCTTGAAGGGGGAGGGGGAGCGAAAACAAAACAAATAAGGAAGAAAATATTACTGTTTCTATAGAGAATTATTCCTTTCGCCTTTCTGTCTAGGCTATTAAGCTTCCAGTTCTTGGAAAAATATGATTTTAGATGGGTCATTTGAGTTATTAGGATTGCTACTTAATCAATGAAAATACAGAGATGGTAAAAATACCCATAATCATTTATAGCAGGGGTCTCTAAACTACAGCCTGATAACTAACAGCCCGCCAGCATCATCAATCCTGACCGTGGTTACATGTCTGACATGTCAAGCATTAAACCTGCCACAGTTAATTTTGATTATATTTTAAATATTACAACTTGAGTATTTCTTATAAAATAATCTGTGACATGTAATGGTATTGTAAATTTAATAATGTAATATTTCTTATGAATCCGTAAATATACATAATAAAATTGAACACTTCGATTGTAATTAATAATATGAAATTAGTCCTAAAATCCTGAACGGTATAATGAATTTACGCTTCATAAAAATCGAAATATCTGGCTAGTTCAGAAACGAAAATTTGAAACTATTTCAAAACTATTAAATTGATATTACGTGTTGGCTCTAAACCGTGAAAAGTGAGCTTGAAATGGCGCTTAATTTTCTAAGTTATGTTGAAGATGACCCATCCCTCTCGGAATAAAGCCTTAGCTAGCTCTAAATGCCAATTTCGGCCCTTGGGACATAATATGGACCTAAGGTTAACAAGTTTAAAAAAATCCTATTTACAGAGAATGCATAAAGTTGGCGAAGTTCTTAAAATGATCCTTACAATTTAGAGAGTTATATATGCAGGCTTACTACCTCTAAAACCAATAGAGGATCATATATTTTTAATATACCGGAAAGACCTGCGATGGCTCAGGGGATAGAGCGTTCGCCTTCCAAATGAGGTGAACCGGGTTCGAATCCCCAGCGATGGCTGGTCAATATGAATTTCGCCTCCGCCTAGCACCACCCACCACAGTGCTGATGTAAAGTATCCTCAGTGATACACGAATCACAGGTAAGAGTCCCCTTGCTGTCAGGCTAACCGTGGGAGATTTTCGAGGCTCCAGGAGTCCCCTTCACTTCTGGATTGAGTTTAAAATTACAAGGCTACAGAGCTGATCATAAATAGTCCTAAACCCAAAAAATTGGATCGGCTGTTCAACGACGGTTATAAAATAAAATAATGTACCTAAAATGATTCAAAGTAAATGGATAAAACGCGCGGTAACGAAAAATTAAAATATAAAATTTAATGAAAGGGGGTAAAGGGTAATCAAGGAATGTATTTTTTTTTTAATCCCAAGGACAATCAAATGCAGAAAGACTACCTTACTGAGCGGGCCAATTCCGTTCAAGGTGAACCTAGAGTGCACCCCCTCCCTCCCACCTCGGGCACTCCAACAGAAATGTGCGCCTGCCCAATCGATTTGCGACGGTCGATTCACAGCCCTCCATTGAATCAAATTGTATTATACAAAAGAGCTTAATAACACTACTTTTTTCCCCCCCCTTCCTTCTAGAAGCGGGATTAAGAAAGGCAGAAAGCGGTTTGAGAAGAGATAAAAACACGCGATCCTCTTGCTCTTTAGACGCGGGAAGCTAGTGACCACCCTGGAAGTGCACCGATTCTTTTATTCTCCGACTCATAATTGCGAGATAAGATGGGCTACACAGAATTATTCGCCTTTTATCATTCACATATTTATTGTGTCCTAGGAAATTACACTTTCATCACGCTTTCAAATTTCAGTATCCAGCTGTAGAGTCACTCACACTGAAGAATGAACAGAATATTTTTACAAAACAAATGTATAAAAGAGATTTGTAGAGTGACCGATACTTATTTTGAACAAGATTTAATACTCGCTGAACAGACCAGCATTATTCAATATTTTGAAACAAAAACTATCTTATTTGTGAAATATAAGATTATGGTCAATTTCTGATGAGGAATGCAGATATTTGAAAAATCACAGGACTGAAATCATGGTGAATAATTTCGCAATCTTCGTTGGGATACATAACTTTAGTTCAATGATTGAATTCGAGTATATAAAATAAATTCACGTATTAATATTTTTAATAACTAATTAATGTTTATAATGATAATTTACAGAGAGCAAAATAAAAAACGGACGGCCCTAAATAACTTTCGATCTAACAATGGGATCTTCACGTTCCAGGACTAAATTTTAAAAATTTATGGGGGAGACCTCATATATGCTAATTAATTAGAGCAGACGATATTTTAAGCTACGAAATCAGACAGAAACATGTACTTTCTCTGAATAAACATACCTTTTTTTCCCAACGGATTTGGATTTCTGACCCTCAAAATATAAGCGGTAGCCGCAATCTAGAAAGTATGATACCAATAGCTTGGTCAGGTGAGCAGTCCTAAACTCGGACCCCTTAATGTTAATTTTACTTTTTGCGTATTTCACCATATCTCGAGAACTTTCTAAGCGAATTGAAAAAATTTTACACACATTTATAGAATTTGTTTTTTTTTACAAAGAAAATTCTATGCAAAATACAACTTTCAGTAAATATTTATTTTATTTAATAATAGTTTAAAACATTTGAATTGCATTAACATACATAATTTCTTACATCACTTTAAAGAATGCAATTTTACAGAAAAAAATACAAAATTTAAACGAATTCGATAGAATATTTCCTGTAAAATCAATTTGTAAAGAAGACGTAATTTTTGAAATTTAATTTCTCGGGGACTATTCGACCGATTTATCTCATTTCTCTCGATTCTTTTGTAAAATTACATTCTTTGGAACAATGTAAAAAATTGTATACCTTACAATTCAAAATGTTTATGACTATCATTGAATAGAATAATAATATAAAATAATGAATATTTACTAAAAGTTATTTTTTGCATGCAATTAGAGAATTAGAGATTTTTATCATGTGGTTAGAGAATTATATAAACTAATTTTATAATTTTTTGCAAAAGTTTTTCGATTCGCTTAAAAAGTTCTCGAAATATGGCGAAACACGCAAAAAGTAAAATTAACATTAAGGGATCCAAACTTTGGGCAGCTCTCCTGATTAAACTATTGAAACCATATTCCCCGGATTGCAGCTACGACTCCCTATATTTAGAAAGTAAGATCCAAATCCGTTGAAAGTATGTTTATTCAGAGAAAGTAGGTTTCTGTGTCAGATTCGTTACTTAGATCAAAAGTTATTTAAGGTGGTCCGCTTATTTTTGCAGCACTGTACGTTATACAAGAGCTTTTACATACATAACTCGAACTATGAAAGTTTCAATGCAATATTTGAAATAAATCAGTGGAATAATCTTTTTTTTTGGGGGGGGGGGGGTTTCTCATCACCAGGGTTGGCAAGTTTTTGACACATGACGGTTTTTACCGGTTTATACCATGGTTTTTTCCGTCATGTCAAAAACGTCAAAAACCCATAGTTTGGATAAAACTGTATTTTTATTTGAGTTTAACTGCTTATAATTTAAAATTCATTTTTTTTTTTGCAATAAAATTTAAAACAAAGTTGCTAAAAGATATTTAAGAACAGACTCCTGCATTTTCCCAACATGATTATATCAAAACATACTATTTGAAGTAAAATATTAGGATACTAATCAAAATTTTCAACATTTCCAAGCATTTTGTTGGGTATATTACATTACTGAAGAATGTCAAGTTTGATTACTTTCATTCATAAAATCTTGCTTTGAGAAACACATGTACACATAAAAAGAAAGCCTCATAAAATAAACTTTTCTTATCATTTTTGTTTTCAATATTTTATACAGAAATGAGACATGAAAAAGCCTGGGAAATCCTTTTAGAGTTTCCTGGCAACATTGCACTATCATTATCCTCAATGATTTCGAATCGTCATTATTCTCGAATTTTGGACTCATCCATACTAAATTCAGAAATCGACTGGGCAATGAAAAAATCGCAAAATTAGTCACTTGCTATCGTATGCTTCGGCACAGTGACCCCGACTACTGAACATATAATTTTGTTTGTAATTAAGTTTTGTTTAATGTGCTTTTTCAACTGAATAAAAGCTTTTAACTTGACAAAATAGCAGTAATTCTTGACTTAGAGTTTGTTAGTAGTTACAAGTTTTGAAAGTTTTGTTTAGCTTATTTCTAATATTTAAGAAATGCCAAATTTTAAATTCTTCATTTTAGTTCCTGAATTTATTAATAGTTCCAAGCTTTTTTGTTTGTTTGTTTATTTCTAACAATTAAGAAGTGCAAAATTTTGAATCCTTTGCAAATCAAGCTATAATGATAAAAGTAAGTATCACTATTTTCAATAAGTATACTACAATATTTCTGTATGAATGTATATCCTTCTATAAGAATACGTGTATATAGTTGCAAAATCAATAGCAATCATTTACAACATTTATTTATAAAGGCAATTCTGTGAAAGTAATATATTGTCCGCTATATGCCATAAATAAAAGGAAACGGTAGGTTTCACTGTCGTGTCAAAAACCAGTTTTTGACGGCAAAAACCCAACCCTGCTCATTACATCAAAAAATTGACCCTTGAACATTTCAATTAAAAAAATAAGCCTATTCCATCTGATAATTTTATTTTAATAGATGAGTTAAATATTTTTTTTAGTGATTGTCAACCGCAAAAGAAAGAAAAACATTTTTTTTTTGTCGCATAATTGTGAAACGATCACAATTTAGATGAATGAAAATAGAAATTATACAAAATATATATGCCAACCACGTTTTCTTTTTACAAATATATAAAATTGCCCTTATTTAACGATACGCCTGAAGTGAAAATAATCCAGATCGTAATCATTTACAGACATTACCTAAATTGAGAAAAATATGCAGTCATTTTCCTACTCAATCAAAAATCATTTTCTGTTATTTCACAAAGTATATTTTTTTAAACACATCTAAAAAATGTACGTGATTGTCCGTAAAAAATATGAAAAGAATATATAATGCGCTAACAAAATAAAAACTACACCTCTCCAGTCACCCGTAAAGCGTAACTTCCACTCATTAAATAATTGAAATCGAACATCTTTGAAGTTAAGTAAGTTAAACAAGTTTAAAATTAAATAAACTAAGCTGCAATTAATTTTATTTTTATAATGGAATGCTTACAAATGCTGAGTACTTCTCTTTTAAGTCAATAAAAATTGGAACTATAAAAGAGTTTAAAACAGTAGCGTTCTTTTTTTTTTTTTTAACGATGCAAATTAATTACTCTCTTCCAGAGGTCGGAAGTGGTGCACTACAAGTAGTGAAACTACTGTAGTCGCTACTTTTTTCCGTAGTTTGTAGTGCAGGTGCAATTTTTCTTTTTTTTTTTTTTCAAATAATGCAGTGAGCAAATTTAAAAATAAAAAAAAAAAAAAAAAAAAAAAAAAAAAAAGCGATTCTNCTTGTCGTCTAAAATCAAAGTGTGTAAAGATTTCTGGCAACTACTTTTTACGTTAGTTTAGTATATGAACAGGGTTCTGATACAACTGTTTTTTTCGAAATTAATGGGTTCAATTCTTCACGGGTCTGTCAAAGGACGCAATTTTAAATGTCCCTTTGACTGTGAGTTAACAAGAATTGAATATTTAGAGTTACGTATAACTAATATTCAAGCTATCCGTTGCGAATAATAGATAATTTATTTCTATGGTCACACTTTTACGTGCGAATGTAAGCCCGTAAAACATTGATATTTCATAGGAAGATAACATATTTTCAATGCACCTAATTTCTTAGAGGGAATAAAAGAGCATTAAACATTTAACGAAATTACAAAGGTTTGATTATTTCCTAGCGTCTATAAAATTAAATATTCGCTGTCAAGAAGGGCATAAAAAGTTGACTAAATGAATAAATTTGAAAGAAATATTTTAGAATAACAGACTGGCTCATGTAAACATGAATAAATGCTTCTAAATAATTCTCCATGTTTAATATAAGACAATTTTTTATTCAAAACCATTTTGAACATAATGTGAAGATTAATTTCTCCAGCAAAGTTCGGTTCCTTAAAGTAGTGAAGTAGTCACTACATTTAAAAAAACGTAATTGTAGATGTAGTAAACTACAAAAATAATGATTTTCTGATCACTGCTCTCTTCCATATAAAGGAAGGACTTAATCTGAACCAAATTATCCATTTTCACAACAAATATATATTTTTTAAAACTTTTAAATAAAATAAAAAATTAAAAAAAATAAAAAAAGAAGTCAATACAGATGCACTGAGCATATAAGGAGTCATCGATAGTTGTTTAAGTAAGGAAAAAATAGTTATCAATTTCTAGCCAATGATTATCCAAATTCATGAAAGCAAAGGATTTATAAAAAGGTTCAACAAGTTTTTTAAAAAAAAAAAAAAAAAACTGAAAAGGTGGAAGCATTTCCAGTATAAGTAAAAAATTAAATTTTTAGCTTTTAATCTGGAATAAACAAAGATAATTTTCACGATTTTACAAAATTTGAAAGTTACATTTAAATTGAAGACTTGTCTTAGTTAAGAAAAAAAAATTTAAAACCTTTTGCAAAGTACATTGAACGGCTAAGTTTTATTTTTAATAAGTGGGTTACACATCCTTTTAACGGGTATCCAATGATTTTGAGGAAAGAAATTTCACCTATTTCAATTATTTTGAAAAATTTAAAAAGTATTATTTTTATTTTTAAAACAAATTTAAATAATACACAAATTAAAATTGGTGGGAAAAAAATAACACCCTAATAGTGTACCAAAAAATCTACTACTGAGGAGTAAAAACCGAATTATTTGTCGCTTATAATTTAAATTCTTCTATAATACGGTTTTTATTTTGGCGTGGCCTATAATTTACCAGCATTTTGTCTATTTTCAATTTAGTCATTCCGCTGTCATATTCACAATTAAATTGATAAACTAAGCGAGCTTCGGGAGGATCAGTGGTCGAAAGTAGCGAAACTACTGTAGTTGCTACTTTTTTCCGTAGTTTGTAATGTAGTGCGCTACTTTTTAAAAGAAGTAGTGCAGTGAGTAGAAAAAATTTCGAATCTGAATGGTGCAAATCCTTCGCGTGCCTCTGTGGCCGAACGTTGACAAGATCTACGTCTGATCAGTGCGAAATCAGCCGAGTTGTTCCTAAGAAATCGAATTTTAAATATCTGACTTTTTTAAAATTAGATTTCACAGGAATTAAGTACGTTTTGTGTCTGATTTCGTAACTTAAATCATTTGCATTAATTAATTAGCATATTTGCGGTCACCTCCTCAAACCATTAAGATTGAGTTCTAGAACGTGACGATCATTAGATCAAAAGTTATTCAGGGTGGTCCGCGTTTTTGTTTTTCGCACTATACTCTACTTCTTGGAAGATATAAAAAAGCATTGACTACTTAAATCACTAATATTTGATAATATATGCTAGTAATTCCTGAATCACTGCCGAGAAAAGCATAGAGTTTGAAAGTTTAAAGAACAATTAGTAAAAAGTGCTTTAGAATAAAAATAAAAAAAACTATTCCATGTAAACATGAATTAAAACTTCTTAATATCACCTCATAATTAACAAAGCCAATTTTTTATTTAAAACCATTTTGAATATTAGTGAAAATTATTTTCTCCAGTTAGGTTGATCTTTTAACAGTAGTGAAGTAATGACTACATTTCGAAAGTAGTTTGTAGTCGATACATTTAAAAAAAAAGTAATTGTAATTAACTACATTTGTAATAAAGTAGTTGAAGTCAATTACAAAGAAAATGTAGTTTTTCCGACCACTGGGAAGCATAGCTTTATCTCCAACAGTCAAAACTTTTCTTGCATTCTTTTGTTTCGAACTGTCTTATTAGATCCATTTTGTTCGTGAAAAACAAAATAAAAAAAATGAAAACTTGAATTGTAGAATAAGAACGAAAGTAGTCATCATTATATGTCCCTCCTAACTTACTTTATTTAATGATTTAAAAACAGTGTTATGAAAGATAGCATTAAATAGCAAATTAAAATTCTGAACTTTAGTCAAAAGTATTTCATTGTTTCATCTTTTCAAACTAACTTCTTGACAAACATATAAAAAAATTAAAGAAACTTCTCTCGATAAAATGGATTTCCATAAAATTAAAAGGAAAAAAAAAAAGAATGAATGCGAGGGTTTTAAATTTCTACGATAATAAAAAATATATATACTAAGCGACAAAAAAAGTACTTTTAACACTTCGTAGATTTCTGTCCTTTAACTTTCTGCGTTCTGAATATAAGTGAACGCATACAAAAACAAGATCTGCGGCTGCACATAATCACACTCTGCAGTGGTGGCTCCTCTCATGCCATCTTCTCTGGTTTTTTTCCCACTCATGATTGCTTCTTTTCCCCCAACTCCTGCTCTGTAGATGTGAAAAAAGTTACCCCATTGACGCATTTCGAAACACACCTGGGTTAAAGTGAGATCACATCACTTTTATAAAAATAATTTTAAAAAAATATAATAAAAAACGATTGAGAAAGAGGAAATTAAAACCTTCACGCAGAATGCAATATAAATTCTATTTTCTTCCCGTCCCGTCTTTTATCACACAATTGAACACACGGTACTCTTTTTGTTTAAATCAAAACCTGAGCGCTAAACAGGCACACCGCATTTAGACTGCAAAAGATTAAAATAAACTCTGTTACACTTTGAAAAATAAATAAATTCTAACTTGTCGTCTAAAATCAAAGAAATCTATTCTGTTTAACTTCAACTTTCAACCTTCTTTGGGAATTAGTTTGCAGTTTGGATTATTCAATGTTGAAAACAAAGAAACAAGAACGAAATTCAATTCTGAATAAATTTAATGTCATATACAGCAAAACGAACAAATGAATTTAGTGTCTACCAATGAACGTTTCGATTTCCCTGTAATTTAAAATAATTTTAAAACGTACGCTTGTTCCAGGAGAATTCTTACTAAATTTCTTTTGCCAAAATAAATAAAATATATATGGATTTTGGATCTACTTCATATATGGATTTGGGATTCTAGCTTCAAATGCCCTGTTAGACTAAGAGTTGCACGCTAGTTTTTTAATAGTTACGAAATGGAGGCCGGGATAGCCTGGTTGGTAGGGCACTGGGCCCATGTCCAAGAGTTCGTGGGTTCGAATCCTGCCGACCGAAGACTCCCCGTGTAGTAAATGGTGACTGAAGCACGTTAAATCTGTCGAGTCGCAAATTCCCATAACAAATTAATACCTCTGGGGGTACTGATCCATGAATTTCCTTGTCTTCTGGATTGGTTCAAAATGACAAGAGGAGTTGAACATTAGTAGTCGTAAACCCAAAAGCGGGTCGGCTGTTCAAAGACGGATATAAAATAAAATAGTTACAAAATACACTACCTGGAAAAAGATCACCCCTGGTATTATTACATACAGGAATTGGTTTTCATAGCAGACAACAAAACAACAATACTTAGTATGATTTTGCTAAAAAAAACTCCTGAGATATTAAACATTTTCTAAGTAAAAAATTTTCGGGCAAAACGCGGTAAATTTTCTCACAATGAACATGAACCGAATTTAAATTGTCCCAGGTAACCCTCTAAATCTTCTAATCCCACCACACCTATCGAGAATTCGTAGGATAAGGTAGAGAGATCTGTTTGAAAAATTCAACTTGAAGTAACCAAGAGCTTTCTCACCCGTCTCTGCAACTTAAAGAGAACACAAATGCGTACCCAAATTAATACCATTACTAAATAAGAGAATACTTCATATTTTAATTCAATGTGGTTTTAAGAACATGGAGAGGATCCCCTGAAACGAGGAAATTTTGATTCATTATTTTAACGAAGTTGCAGTTCAATACAGAATCCAGATTCTTGTCGATAGAGCACCTAGGAGATGAGGCATCAATTACCTGAAGAAGGCAAACTTAAGAATTCCTACAGAGGGAATCACAGATTAATGCTTCACAATTTCGTGCCCAACGGTATGATTGTGACTATGTTGTCAACATTGAGTACAAACTGCCTTTACTTCCCCCACAAGCTGGAACTCATCAAACTGAAGCTAGAGGGCCGCCACTCAGGATCGAACCCCAGTTCTTCACAATGACAGTTCAGTGCCCTAACCATTGAACTATCGCAGCTCAAGGCAAAACTACCTAAGGTAACTAATGTCTATGACGTAGCCTCTTTGATACAGCTACATTATGGTTGGAGAATTCGGACATGGGTGAAGGATTTGGTTTTAGAAGCATCGCTGTAACCTGAAATGCTTATGCACACATGACCAAATAAATAATAAAATGGCAATGAATACGAAAAAATACAGTAGATTTCACGAAATAATAAATTTCATGATAATTGTTGCATGATGTACTAAATATTTTACACATAGGGAATTTCAGGGATTTTTATAGTCATCAAATCAGAAAAACTGCAATATTTTCCAGCTATGATTGAAATTAAACAAACTTGAAATGTTATGCATTATGTTCACTCACAATTTCAAATATTAATAGGCATTTAATTCATCAAAGATAGTTAAAAGATTTTTTTAAATTAATTTAAAAAGAGAGTTCTGAATAAAAATAATTAGAACATTTTAGAACAAAAAAAAAGTTTTGAACTGATTTCTATAAATGAGGTTCGATTCATGATGTATTAGTAATATTTATTTAAATATTCAAGAAAGCAACAATCTGTACAAAAATTCTATTTTAATACGGATTTTTTTTTAAGAAACTTACTCAATTTTAGGGAATTTTAATTAAACCAGTAAACCAGGAGAAACTGGAAAAATCCAGTAGAGTTGGCGGCTATACAATAGGAACTTTATCTAACAAATTAACCACTTTTTCCCCCAATGAATATGCCTTTTTAAATCTCAGTAAGCTGGTAAGTTGAAACAGGGGGGCAGAATATGCCTGATCACGTAAACGAGGTTCGGTGGAAATTCAGACAACTTTAAGGAACACATTTTGTTTAAATCAGAGGTTCCCAAACTTTTTTTTCTCGTGGACCACTTTCAAATTTTTACTATTTTCGGTAGACCCCCTGCTGCTACATTTCTACTGTATTCCCAAAACTCCTAAAAAATATCACCCTAAATTGGGGGTGTTAAGAAGAAAAAAAAAGTAGCACATTTTCTTGTGTCCTATTTATTAAAATAACACTTGTGGTTATACAAAATTATAAACATTTATTATTACAAACATTGACAAAAAACCAACAATGAATTCTGAAATGTAAATCAACAATAAAAAATAGTCATACTTTTAATGAGATGGATGTACTTGATGAATTGGCAGCAAATTATCAATATTTGGCTTCAGTTTTGTAAGAAGTAATCTCAAATCTCTCCGTTCTGTGGTGTCCAATCTGCTCCTTTTTTTTGTTAACAGGTTGGTAACGACACTAAAACTTGTTTCGACAAGATATGACAAGGGAAACGCTATCAAAAATTTTCTCACAATTTCCCACAGCCCAGGATATTTTTCGGGGATTTCTGCCTTTAGCCAAAATGTTTGATAGCCTTTTTTAAATTTCACCTTCAGTTCCTCGTTAGTGCTGAGCTCAAGTAGCTCCTCTTGTAATACCACATCCACCTCTTCCGTAAGTCATCATGCAGGGTATTTAAATGCGAGCGGGCGCACGGGCGGCACTTTGCAAGTCTCGACATGTGGTGTACACTTGTGCTATTATCTATTGTTCTATTCAATTCTGTGATTGAACTGAGTCTAGAATATTTTTGAGTACCTACCTAGTGAATGATGCTACCTGCCTACGTTGATAGGCAAATCCAAGCCAAAATTTTTGTTCTTTATTATGAAAACCAGAAATTTTTTCTTGGACCCCCACTTAGAACTTGTGAACCCCTGTTTTCTTTTCACGTCTACGTGGACCCCCGTGTGGTCTCCTATGGACCCTGGGGGTCCACCTGGACCACTTTGGGAACCTATGGTTTAAATTAACAAGAAAAAAAAAAAATGCCCAATTTTTGTATTGTAAAAAATGTGTAGCTTTAAAAGATTTTTTCGCACAGATTTTACAGATGTTTCCCTGTAAAAAAATAATTGGAATGAAAAATTATTTCTGCACTCACTAAGTTTCATAGAAGAAAGAACTAGGATTGGCTGAGTGGACAAAAATAAAAGAATATTTCCTGTTGTGTTGGAAGAAAAAGAATGCTTTCTGTTATATCAAATACAATACAATCAAATAAAATGTCAATTTGTTTATTTATTAGTTTTAACTCCTTCAGTTTACAAGTGGGACCATAAATTTAGTTTCATAAATTATTTCTACTTCAATATATTTTGCTTTATGTGCTAATTCATTCAAGAATCGAGTAAAATCGAATGAACTCTTTCCTGTTAAAAAAAAATTTATCAAAAAAATGTAACAATCCACAAACTTTACTTTCTAAATGTATTTTAAAAAATTTATGTAACTAAAAAGAAAAAAGAAAAAAGGAAGAAAAAAAAATTTCTATAATTTTGGGGGAAATTCCAAACTAAAAAAACTGTTCTGGGGAAATATGCAGCTCTGAGAATTTTCTTAACCGCTGAATTTAAAGCTCAGTAAGCCAAAGCGCGTAAGTATCTTAACATTTTGGATCCAGATGATAGTAGGTGATTCTTTTTAATGGCATAATAATAAGATTTTATGGACAGAAACCTTTAGCCTTAATTTAACATTTTCAGCTAAGTTTCACATGTGACAAAGAGTTTTGCACTGAGTATTGATATCCTTTAACAGTACAAATCACATAAAATAGATTGCAAAAGTTCCTCAATAAGTGGTGTTAATGTGACCACCTACAGTTTAATAATCAAAAAAGCGCTAAGTGAAAAACGAAAGTGAAAAAAAAAAAGTTAAACAAATGTCTGAAGAGCGAAGAAGGTGAGGCGGTATTAAACAACTTATCGAACCATGCTTACTTAACAAATAATTATAAATTTAAATAAAAAGTTGACAGAGTCGTTTACATAATTTATATTAAAAGCAATTTGGTTGAATTGAGCTTCTTGCGATTTTTAAATTGGTTACCTTAAGAAAAACTTCACATTCGTATAATATCAATATATCAAAATCTCTAACAATAAATATACAATATATATATATATATATATATATAATGCNCTATAAGAAATAAAAAAAAATCAAATAAAATACTCTGAATATAAATGCAAAAGTCCTTTCCAATCTTTTTTTCACCCAAACTGTCCAAACCAAATGTTTCCCTGAATGTTGCATAAACTCATAATATACGTAAAAATGTTAACTATTCCCATTTCGGGAAAATAGCTCAGAAGAATATAATAAAGATCAAACTTTCAAAACCAATTTTTATAAAATTATGCAAAATTGGTTTTCACTCCATCTGCGCTCCTTACCAAAAGTTTTTTCTATTATAGAACAGTATAAATATGTAAATGTATTCTTCAGTTCCTGAATGGTTGTCTTTTCAAAACAATTTAAAAGTTGAGTTGGGGTATTTGTATTTTGAATAACTTAGCAAAAGTGAAATGATAAGAGTTTGCTACGAATTTATAAACATCAATTGTGTAAAGCCATGAAGTCAGAAAAGTAAATTTGGAGTATAAAACACTTGAGTTTAAAATGTAGATTATTAATTATTTAGGAAGACAATTGCATTTTCCAGCTCAGAGCTTGTTGGTTGTTTTGAGAAAAAAATAAACTTAAATAATACGCGACAAAAAAAAATCTGTAAACAGGAGATAATAAAAATGAACAGCATAAATCTATCGATGTGTTATATATACGCTGGACATATGTGTGTTATTGATGTGTTATATATACACATTTCAATATACACTGGACTTCAAAATAAGATAATTAGCCTATATTATTGAATATCGTGAAAACAGCTGAGCAAAATGTAAATCTTATAAGTCGAATACGTAAAGCGTATAAGTGTGTGTGAGCGGAGCTAGTAAGGGAATAGACTTTAAGTAATGGCAAAATCTGCGTCTCGCTCGCTTGCAAATCTTGTCGAATTTCCTGATTTTTTTTCTTTCAGCAATCTTAACCGATTTTTTCTTTCGATTTAATTTCAAACAACACAAAATGAGTAACCACCAACGCTTAGAAGAAAGAATAAGACGGCGAATTGCGGGGAGACTTGAAGCTGGCTAGTCTCAAATCCAGATTTGTAGAGAATTCTATTTGACACTCAGCGTCGTGTGCAAGTGCAAGTTAAGGAAACGGTTTCAGGATTTGTCGAGAGAAAGCCTGGCCAAGGTCGGCTAAAAGCCACAACGGCCAAACGACGAGAGTAACAATAATGCAACAGCTTCTCAGCTTTCTCGAGAACTCTATGCGGCTACAAAATGCTGAGTTTCAAGGGTTGTTTCCAGAAGGCTTTATGAGTGAGAGCTGTCTGCAAGACCTGCTGTTTTCGTCCCATTGTCTTCTATCAACAGAAGAGTCAATTTAGGATGGCGCTGAGATCAATAGTCAATAGTTTTTTTCACTGATGAATCCCGCTTCAGAATGGCCACTGCCTCTCGGCGTACTTTCATAAAGAGAAAACCAAGTATTCCTACACTCCTCTCCATGACAGGTTGAAGTATAGGGATTAGGTCTTGGAACCCTATGTCCACCTTCTCAGAGGTACAGTGGGTTTTGATTTCATTTTAATGGCTAACAATGCGACACCACACAGTAGAGCACTTTATATCGACCATTATCTGAAAAAATGAAAGTATTCGTTGGATAGATTGGCTAACCAGATCTCCTGATCTTAACCCTATAGAGATGTCTGGGACATTTTACAGAAGTAATTGCAACACGTAACCCCTTCCAAGAACTATCCGTCCCGCAGTGGACTGATCGTTAAGACACGGTTCCCAGCAGATTACCGTCCCGCAGT
>NC_092205.1:11077571-11106305 GCF_043381705.1 Parasteatoda tepidariorum
AATACAGTAGGGAACCGATTATCCGGAACGATCGGGACCATCGCTATTCCGGATAACTGATTTTTCCGGTTTTCTGAATCGCTACAAAAAGCCGTTTTTTTATTGTTAAACCCAACTAAAAATAATTTTTTTTTGGAAATAATCTTAAAAAGAAGAAAAAACGATGAAGTAATACACTAATGATTATTTCCAAAATAATGGTAAGGTGAACATATTTCAAAAAAAAAAAAAGAAAAATCCTAAAATCTTATGAGGAAAAAAAAATTTTTTTTTTTTAAATGGCGGGAAAATTTATCGAATTTCATTCCGGTTTTTCGGTTTTCTGATTTCCGGATAACGGGTTCTGTACTGTATCTGTAAATGAAATGTTAAAATAAAATTTCTTCAACCATTTTAAATACATGGGGAAAATCTCCGGCAAAAAGCCAAAGAAGTTGGCAAGCCTGCATAAGTTAAAATTTATTGAACAATAAAATTATCGAACTAAAAGCGCAAAAATATTAAGTTTTTCTCGCTGCATTTAAAAAAAAACTGCTATTGACTGTTTTGGATATTTAATATGTTTTGTATTTTGTTTTGCTGTTTGACGATTAATTTTAGATCAACGATTAACTTTTTTTTACCATGGATTTTTAACTGATCAACCTTCTTTTCTCTGTAACTTAAATATATAAAGACAATTGAGAACGTATTAACCTATGAAGGATTTAGTTTGAAAATGCTTTAAAAAAAAAAAAAAAAGGAATTAAACTTTTAAATCGTTTTATCATTAAAAATCTTAATTTGATTTTATGTCCGATAGTTAAATTTGGAGTCCTGGAGCTGTAACTAGCCTAGTTATGATTTTTTTTTTTTTTTTTTTTTTTTTTGTTGAGGCTGAAAATAAAAAATATAAGCGAATTATGTTCTTTTCTTTGAAAACTAAAAGGAACTGACATAAATGCTGCAAAAGATTATTTGGGGGACAAAAGGGTGCTTTTTTATTTAGGTACTTCTTTTTTATAATTTATTAAATATATAGTTACAAGAAAAATTATATTTAAAAAAAATTTTATTTCTTTTTCAATGACATTTTACTTTAAATACTAATTTCATAAAGTAAACCAAAATATTACATAATGGGTTATTGATTGAATCTAAATACAGTACAGAACCCGTTATCCGGAAATCAGAAAACCGAAAAACCAAAAAACCGGAACGAAATTCGTAAATTTTCCCACCATTTTTAAAAAAAAAAAAATTTTTTTCCTCATAAGATTTTAGGATTTTTCTTTCTTTTTGGAAAGATGTTTACCTTACTATCATTTTGGAAATAATCATTAGTGTATTACTTCGTTTTTTCTTCTTTTTAAATAGCGATGGTCCCGACCCGATCGTTCCGGATAATCGGTTCCCTACTGTATAATTAAGATTTCAACTCAATTAAGAACTTAATTAAGAACTCTAACTCTCGCATATAGATAAGGATTTGAGAGATGCATAGAAAATCCTTTTTAAGCGGAGGAGCGTAAATGAATTAACTCAGAATATTGAAGTGGACGTCAAATCACACCTTTTAAAATGACTGCATTCATCACCATAAAAATCAATAATATATAATACAATAAATATGAAACGTAGTAACATAGACAAATAAAGAAAAGTACAATTTATTACTTCATTGATTGATTAGTTCAATATAAAATTTTAGTAACATCTTTTGAGCATTTTCTTCTAATTTACACAATTTTGCAGATTGTCCATAGTTCTATTATTTTTGTTTAAATTATTTCATATTTATGAAACTTATTTTAAATCATTTTAAAACTGAACTGATTATACTTTTAGAAAATATTAACAGTTGTCAGCCTTTGTTTTCAGAAAAATCCTAATCACAGTTGTGGCTTTTTATTTTATTGATTTGACAAATTTCAATTTTTAAGAGGGGGGCGGTGGCGAAGCGACAAACATTTTGTGAAAACTAAAATTGTTAGCAACATAAACCTATTTAGAAGGAATAGCTTTTTCGAACCAGTAGAGGTGGGAGGCACTTTCATTAAAAATCATTCATGCCAAGTAATTTAGAGCTGGAACAACGTTCCAAAATCCTCTATTTGAACGATATTCCGGCATACAGCCATTTAAAGAGTTAATTATGCTCTCCAACTCATGAATTCTCACGGAATAAACATAAATAACAAGTCACATCAAAAACATGCACAAAAATGTAGTTAATAAACCACGAAATCTAATTATTATGCGACCTTTAAAAAAATTCCATAATCATTGTTTGAATCCTCTGTAACAACCGGAGTAGAAATCAGTTAGAATTATCTCTTTAAAACTAGTATCTGTTATGCATCTGAGATAGGACGCAGAGATAAAAATAGTACGACAATAACATCATTAGCGAGGGAGTGGGAAACAACACGTGCAGCCTTTAACGGAAAGCGTTCAATACTTAGATTTCAGGGAAATGTTATTCAACTATACATACTGTAACAAGTACTTGATCATTACGAAATTAAATTTAAACGCTAATGTTTCCGATGATTTCACATTACACATTTATCAAATCTCTTAATAGTTTTGAATATATCGATTAGTGAAAGCAAATAGTCCACCAACTAGAGTTGGAATGTTGCCAGATTATACTATTTACTATTTGCAAACAGACCATTAGTTATACAAAGAAAATTGACTTTCTACTTTACATTGCAGCTAACAATGAATTTTAAAACGAGCTATTGTATTATTATAAAAACTTTCATACGAAATCATGCTCAGCAGTTTCTTGAGTAAATTAATTTACAATGAAAGTTAGGCTACCAACCAAGCAGATTTCACCCCTTCCACAAAAGATGTAAATTTGATAATATAAAATTGTATTTACTTAATTAGTCTGTATACATTTGAATAAAATTGTACCTCTACATTTTGCATGTAACATGTAATATTGAACATAATTTAAAACTTAATAGAGGACGTCTGATTTTGTAATTTGTACAGGGTAAATAAATATGGATAAGTTTATAAAGGGTACTTTGGGATTATCCCGTCGACCATTTTAGCCGAAACAGATATTATCGCCAAAAAGGCAACCTCTGCAAATAACCGCAAAGATGTTATCTTTCCTTGGTCACAAAAATACCAAGAAAATTAAAAAAATAACCATTTCAACGAGATTCTGTTTTAGTACTACACAAAGTTAAAACACTCACGAGGGATGCAACACAGATTTTCTTAACTTTCTTAGAGCACAAAACTGGCCACCTTATTCATCAGACTTCATTTTTTTATTTGATAGAACTTGAAAACAAGGGTTTGTGTTTTAACCAAAAACTATTTAGGTATCCTTAAAATGCAAGAAATGGGACAACGTGTCACTAGATGTAGTTTTAAAATGGCATAATTAATAAAAAATAAATTTCTATTACTTCACAATCTCTATATTTGAAAATTATAAAAATGTTTGGCTTAAAAGTGATAACAAACAATCAGAATATAATTCAACTAATATTAGAGTTTCCCAATGAGAGTAATACACTAAAATAATGCACCTGTCAAAATTAAATTTGCTCACAATTATTTTAGAAAAACACATTTATTAAAAACATGTTTTGTAACTGAAATATAAAACGCTATGCAGTAGCTGGGTAATTATCAATTAATTTAAATAATATGAAAGACTTAAAATCATTATGTATATTTTTCTAAAAATCATTTAATAAAATTAGGAGTCTTTTCACATAATTTCCATAATTCTTTAAGATTATTTAATATAAGATTAAGGTTTATTACACATAAGAAAAACATTAAATACTGGATTAAAAGCTTATTTAAGAGCAATAAAATATAAATGTAAATTGCAAACATTCCAAAATTGAGCCATAATTCAGTTAAGATACGTTTTACACTTGAAAGGATTAAATTAAACTTTCCAATTTTCATTTAAGCCTTCTTTATGTAATTTATGAAGTATTTCTCTGTTATGAGAGTTAAAAAAATTGAGAAATAATTGCAAAAAGAAATACAAATTTTTTAAAATAATTTCTAATTTATGCAACTTAATTGCATTCCATGAAAGATGACTAATACTGTGCAACTAATTGCATACTCTAAGCATTGTAAACTTTAGAAGTACCTGGAATGTTCTGAAAAGAGCACCCTTAAATATGTAGTCTTAGAATCTTTATCAAGAATGAAAACAAAAGCATAGATATTACAGGTCTAAAATTAATATTTAAAGGAGGGAATAAAAGTATTTGACAAATCACTGTGGGGAAATCTGATGTCAAACAGATTTTTGATGTTTAGTACATCCACCTTCTCCTACTGTATTTTGTCAGATTTTGATATTATTTTTAGATTTTTCTTGCTAAAAAAATTTGCGTTCTCCAATGTGTATCCGTTTTTGATTTGAATCTTGATACAGGATTCTAAAAATACACATTAAGGGCGGTCTTTTGGGAACTCCGTACTTTAAAAAATCATTCACAGCTACATGTATTTTTATTAACAATTTATAATCTGAACTGCTGACTTTATTTTTATCTTTATTTCAACTAATCATAATTTAATAATTTAAAACGGATTTTGGCATGAGCCTTATGGGATGCAGCCCCCTACGAACACCAGTTATCATAGCAACCAAGGCTGGATTACCCAGTAGGCCATGGCCTGGGGCCCCCAATGATGAGGGGCTCCCTTAAAATGGATTTTTTGAAAATAAATTTTAAAAAATGAAGAAAAAATGAAGGTTTTTCAAATCTTTTCAAAATGTTATTATTTTTTAGTTCCAATATTATAAAATTAAGTAAAATTTAATTTATTATTATTTACTTTTATTTCAAATATGCTTTCTTAAATGAAAAGATAGATAAATACTTTTATATTTGAATAAACAAAAAATTTACAAGAAAATTTTTTTATCTAAGGGCCCCAAAAATTTTAATGGCCTAGTGCCCATTACGCTTGGGTAGCTTCCCTGATAGCAACCGAACATAAAAATATCTGTATATAATACTAACAGTCTTAAGTTGATCTGCTTATTCAAATACAAAATCATTAAAAAAAATCAAAAGGAATATTGAAAAAAATTATTGTTGACATTCAGCCAAAAATCAAATCAATTTAAAATAGTTAACTCACATTTCACCAGCAACAGTGGTTTTATCTCAATTCTTGCACATTTTGTAGTGTTTTTCTAAAAGATTTAGCCAAAATGGGCATTTTTGTAAATATGTTGTAAATAAAAAGAAGAGGGGGGTTTGTTGCTCAGTACATAATTAAACTAAAAAAAGGTAATTAACTTTCGATGGATTAAAAGAAAGCAAAACAAATGAATATTTTTAAAAAAAATTATTTTTATAATATCAGATTAACATTGAAAAAGTAAAAATTATAGCACATGACTAATGACTTAAACCACTCGAATTCTATAAATCATTATTTTTAATTTTCTGATTTTCTTTAAAGCAAAATAAAGCACAGATTTAAGTCAAAAACATTTTTATGCAGTTAACTTATAAATACGAATTTATGGTTGTGATATTTTTTAAAATGTCTTAAACATTAAAGGTTTTTACCAACAAAAAAATGAATAAATAACAAGGTATATGGTTAGGTATAAGATGGGATAATATATGTAAATTATTATTTTGTCACAATAGACTAATAAATAAAAAAATAAACCTATGTAAAACCTCTAACTTTCCATCAGCTGTGTATAAAGCAATTCGCTGTTATATAAAGTTGGCCTAAATAAATAATGATAACAAAGACTTGTTCTGCTCAAAGTTATTCATGTGATATCACTTAATTATTTATTTATTTGTTTGTTTTTTTGTCTGAATAATTCTATATTCAAAAAATAATTGTCTAAATAATTTATTCTTTATTTGACATCTAACTTACAAATTGGGACTTTCATTGAGCTAAAAATTCTTACATAACATACCTTTATTTCAAAACTTTTGTTTAAATTCAAAAAGAAAAAAACTTTGAAAAATATGGAATAAATTACGCTAGCGAAAATTTCAAAATAGTACATTTGGGATAAGAAAATTTCTTTAATGGGTTTCTGGGATCAAGAGTTTTACATACAAAAACAAAATTCAAAATTTTATAAAAAAGAATAAATACAAAAAGTTTGTTTTATATGAAGTTGAAGTTATCTTTTATTTGCATGTAAATAGCAAAATTTTTTAAATTAGATTACTATAGTAAAAATCAAAGCAATAAAAATAAAAAAAAANAAAAAAAAGGGGGGGGGGGGAGACAGATTTGTACCTTAATATTTTCTTATTTTTCCAACAAGGGGAGAAGATAAAGATGCTTACATAAAATTTGACACCCCAAACAGAAAAGACAACATAGATGAGAAATAATAACATGATACATAAATTCATTGTTACATACTATTTCTTCAAAATACAGGTTTAATAGCTATAATCATAATAAAGAGCTATATTAATTTTTTAAAATATTAAAACAGAAAATAGATCAGCAACTCTCAATTACGAATATCTTTACACTTCTCACAAAAAAAATTTTACTAACACTACTACCTAGAACAATCCATCAAATACAAATCCAAACCATACAAATCCATTTTGTTTTTGTTTCTGTCTGCCTAAATTCTTTTATTAAATATTTGGCTAATTATTTATAACAAATACAAAACCGTATCATTAAATGCATATTGTTAGGAAAAAGAAACAAGGAAAGTTTATAGAAAATTCATCAAAACAAACTATTAATTTTTATTTAAACTATATTTTTATACATTGTTTACACTTCTTCAAATAAAATTATTATCAAATAAAAATAAAAAATATTTAAAGAAAATAATTTTTACAAAAAATAACTACATGTAGCTACATTATTTTTAAAAAATTAAAGGAAATTTAACTTATTTCAATTATAAAAAATAACCATGTAATAAATCTTTACAAACAATTACAATTCGAGTCAAATTTTCTTCATTAGCTATAGGTACTGTAACAAATAAATATGGGAGAACTTGAACAAATAAAAAGAATTAAAATTTAAGCAGAGACTGAAGAAATAATTTCTTATAACCATATGCAATGTGTCGAAGTAAAAATGGTAAAAAAAATACATAAAAGAATTTCAATAAAATTATGTCTAAAAAATATGAATAATAAAATCATATAATAAATATTTGTAAATTTATTATGAAGCCATTTAAAACATACATGCACAATTTTTTTAAAAAATATGAAACTTGACAAAAAATATATTCTTTGTTTCCTTATTTGGAAAAAAAAAATTCTGATGAACAGGAGAAAAAAAAGCTCTTAAAATATTTTATTAAATGAAACTTGAAATATATTTTATAGTTACTATAAATGAAATTTGAACCATTACTTAAATTTTAAAGTGAATTATTTGTAAATTACAATATAATAAAAATTTCATGAACACACTGCAACAAACTATTTTAATTACAAGCTTAAATGTAGATATAGAATTTCTTATGGAACAAAATTAATAACAAGACAAAATGGAAAATAAAAATTTTTAAATGCAGAAATAGATAAAACACACTTAAGTTTAATACATTTTACATAATTACATAATTTGTCATTATACATGTTGATTATTGTTTTTACTCTTGTTTAAGTGTGTAGAGTTCAAGTTTAATACAACTTTATTTATTAGTCTAAATGCAACTAGAGAATTACAAAAATTAGCAAGGTATAGGTTTTAATAGCTTACTTATTAGAATGTTTGAGTGAGTAACTTATTCATATCTGCAGCTTAGAAATACAAATTTAATAATTTGAAAAAATTAATAAAAAACATTTATGAGAAATGCCATAAAAAAATGTGACTTTTTATTGCAATATAAACTTAAAAATATTAGTAAGAAAATTAGTTCAACAAATTATAATAAACTGTTTTTATTAAAGGAAAAGAAAGAAAACATTTTTAATAACATAGCATAAAGAATGAATTAAGCCTAACCGTTTACTTTAAGCTTATTTTATTATTATATTTTTAAGCTTAAAAAGTTTACAAATGAAATGCTACAGCATAAACAATAATTTTGAAATAAAAATAATCTATTTCTTTTAAATTAACAAACAAAAGATTAACAGAGTAAATAAACTAACCACTTATGCCTAATAATCACTTAATTACCTAGAAATAAAATAATGAATTATAAACATCCTTATTTAATTACAACCCTAATTATTATTGGTAAAAAATTATTACAATTAATACCATTTAATTTAACTTCAGGAATTCAATGTGATCATGAACTGTTTATAGAAATCAGCGAATTTTTTAGGTAAACTAGCTTGACTCTAAATTAGATAATGGCTAATTTTTGTAATAAATTTTAGCAAAGAAAATTCAATTGATTTAGTTGTAAATACTATATGCAAAATATCTGATAAATCAGGAAAAGAGGAAACTTGATTGTAGAAATATAATTTAGCAACATTAATTTTAATTATAAAGTAACCCATTCATTGTTAAATGATATATATATTGATTAAATTAATTAAGTATAAATGATATTAACGTAAATTAAAGTATTTCTCACTTAAAAAGTCTTGAAAACTCAGCGATCAAATATGGCGTCTATAGAACGATCGTCGTTATTATTGTTTTTTTTTTCTTTCTTTTTTTATTATTTAACTTGACATAATTTCTATATTTTCAGAAAAACCTACACTTTTTACATAAAATGCAAAATTGTACGTAATTGTTATTAGTTTCCATTTCGACAAAGCAATATAGAGAGAGACGAGCAAATTTTTAATCATGGAACGTTTATTTTGATTGTCTTGTGAATCTAAGTTTACAAACATTGGCTATGAAATAAATATGCATTCAAGGACATTATAGTTTTGCAGTAGTTAAGAAAACATTTAATGTTTTGCAGAAATTTATCATTAATTTTATCATTATTTTCGGAAATAAATTAATCAAGAAGTCCCAATCCAAAAATATGAGCAGACGATATTTCTTCTAGCAGAAAAAAACTACGAATTGCAGAGCTTAATGCAATTTTAATTAGAAAAGTTTCTACTACCATCTTATATAGTGTCACATCATAACAATAAACAAGAAATTATCTTACCTCTATATACAGGAGAGGTAGTGGACTGGGTTTCTGGCGATATCCGATTATCAGGAGACAGTCTTGTTTTGACTTTGCTTCCTTCGTTAGCCCAATTAACTGGTGGTGAATTAGAAGGACTACTTTTTAGACATCTCGTTGGACTACAGGTTTGCATCAGGGATAAAGGTACTGTAGCCCTGATAGGACCTTGCTTTGTAGCTCCACCGGGTGAAACATTTTTTCGAACTCTTTGCGATTGTTGGCTCGACATATTTTAATTTACCTTACAAGCTCATGCATTCATCAAGAGAAAAAAGAAAAACCTAAATTTATTAATTAGCTATCAAGTCCTAAAATGGTGGTGTAATATTCCCTAATCCGGTGCTTAGAGAACATTATAGTCTTTTTAGAGGAGTGCTAGCGCTTCCTCCGCCTATCAAGTTTACTACTACGGACCGCTCTCTGCCTGTCAAAATCGTACGTGCAGTTTACAGCATCTATGGATGGATGTAGTAGAATATAGGGTTGCTGGAGATAGCTTTCTCGCCAACATCAATCACACAGCTTCATCGAAAGAAGAAATGCCGCCAAACTCCGCCTCAGTACATCTGAGGCCTGGATTATGGTGAAATTCCAAGAAATAGCTGATGTTGCTCTTCGCAGAATGCTCTACGGCATTAAAAAAAAAAGTATACATATATATTAAGTTTTATGTTTGAAATTTTATTTGCACACATTGGTTCTGTTAAAAAATACACAACATCATGGTAGGAAATTCGGTTTACGCATTTAATGTTATTATAAAATTTATCTTTAATAATGTTAGAAAAATAGCTGTTGTTATTGGTGTGTTAATAATTACTACCTTTAACTAAAATATCAAAATAATAAATTTAAGAATCGAAGGAAATTCGGTTTACGCATTTAATGTTATTATAAAATTTATCTTTAATAATGTTAGATAATTAACTATTACTATTAGTTAGATATTAACTATTAGTGTTAACAATTACTACTTTTAACTAAAATATCAAAATAATAAATTTAAAAGAAATTCTCTTAAAAAAAAAACTTGAAATTAGCCTGATTATTTACAGTATTAAGCATTATCCCTTACAAATGTTAGGCGTACATTTCTCTGAATGTGCAATGATCTAATTGTAAAATGGTAGCAAGTGTATTGGGAATTGTATTTTCCATTTTAATTTTCTCTAAAATTAAGAAGAAAAAGTTTTAAAGAAAAATAATGAATGCAAAGTACAATTCAATAGAAATTATCTTACATTAAAATGCATAATTGGTAATGAAAATTAAGTTAACATTCGTTACTCTTGAGTAGATTTAGAATAAATAAATATAATGTTGTGAATAAATATTATTATGAAATGCAACTTGAATGAACCAATAAAAAAATAGAAATAATTCACATTAAAAACGTTAATTAATTTGCCAACATTGTTTACTATATATCACTTCAAATATATATAGTGTTCTGTTCTTCGAAAAATTAAAACTTTTGTCTTTATTATTTAAACGGTACAAAAACTAATTTCAACGTATACTTTTTGTTACGATATTTTTTTCCTTCAAATAGTTGCTATTTTTGACCACGTTATCATAAAATCGATTATTTCATCAATTGTTGCAAACAAAAAACAATTGTTACAAAAATCAAGCTATAAATAATTTTAATAAAAAAAAGTACTTTCGCATATAAATATTCAAGACAATTTTTATTTTAATTAATGCTAAGCCATACATATTAATTTATGCAACTGAAAACTGAACGCTGTTCCAACCAAGTAAAAATCTGATTCAGACACACAATTTTTCCCGTTAGAAATCTATTTTTTAATAATTATTCAGAAAATAAATGTTAATTAAATGGAATTTGTCTTTAAACGTATAAGTAATTAGACAAATAGGTATTAAATGTTAACTAAGAGACATAGTAACATAGTAATTATGTGAATGAAACATACTAAGAATTTCGGTGGTTAGCTTTATTATTGCTATTTAAAGAGATCAAATTCCATAGGTAATCAACATTTTGAATAAAAAATCTTAAAATGCATTAGAGAAATAAGTTTTTCCCTCCAAACTTTCTCTAAATAATAATATATAGAATTCAATAGAAGTTGAATGTCAATCTTGAAAAAAAATTTAAAATAAAAAAATTGCTTTACAAAATCAATCTAATTTATTAACAAATAATTCATGTATTATGTAGTTATTAACCCTCACAATCGCAGAAAGCTCAATATGGCTATGCCTATATTAAATCCAGAACTATGTATTACACTGGCCCCATCGAATCATCTGATAGTTTACGTCCATTATTGGTTATTTAAAACTAAAAATCAAATCAAAACTGACTGTTAAAATATATAACCAAGATAATCATGAACAGCTTAACTCTATTAGTTCTCCTACAATATAAAACAATGAATAACAATAGTCGAAAGTTGCTCTTAAGAAGCAAATTATAAATTTATTTTTCCAACGTAAAAACTTAATTTTTTAAATTTCTATTAGACAACCAAGAGCATAATCATGCCACTGCATATAAAAGTGTAAAACAGTTTTTTGAGTCGGTTTAAATTTTCAGATATAATTTGTCTGATAAATAGCAGAATAATTCCCTCCGTCTACATTACCAAACAAGCCCATCCTTCCTTAATTACGTGTAATTTAAGTAATAAAAATGGCTATAATTAATTTATCGTGTCCGTAAGTACTTGAGACAGTTAGTATGCAATTTAAGTGATAAAATATTGAAAATAACATTAGTCTTATTTACAGCGAAATGACTTATATATATTTAAAAAAGTAAAGAAAGATAAACCTTTTTAGATAATTGGATTTTTAAACGCATTTTGAAATGTTACATGACTAGATTTTTAATATTTCGTTTTTTTTGTTGTTTTTTTTCTGTTTTTTTTTAACTTTACTTTTCTACAAAACGAATTAACTTGATCAAATACCTGTTTTAAAATATATATATATAAATAATTATTTCACGACATTGCATACATTTACAATCTCTTTTTTTTTTAACATTCTCATAATTTAAAGAATTTTACATTCTATTCATAATTCTTATCGTAAACATCACAAATTAATAACATCAGGAGGATGATAAAATCAATAATCAAAAAGGAACATATCAGTTACGTTTCTTGATAAAGAATAAAAAATAAAGATAAAAAATTAAGGCACTATCACTTATCGCATTATGCTATTAGGCAACACGTAAATGTTTGTTTTTCCTTGAATACCTATTTGTGTTATCTGTTAATCTAACAGCCTAAAAACTTCTCAATTGAGTCAGTTTAGTTTTTTTTTTTTTTTTGTAAGGAGACGAAAAATAGGACGAAGGGTTATCATAACACAATCGGATTCGGATGATAAACTAAAATAGCAGTCTAGCCGATTAAATATTCTCAAAAACACGTGTAAAATTAAGCAAAAAAATACGCTTAGATAAAAAGGTGAAAAATTAGAAATTTGAATTAAGTCAATAAAGATGTCTAAATTTAAAAAAAAAATTTAATCTTTGTTTAAAGTAAAACCTATTACGCTTAAAAGCACACGAATTAATTTTATTATTGCTTTTAAAAAAACTTGAGTTTTCTTTTATTATTATTTTACAAAGAGCTTGAATTTTCTATTTATTAATACTTTTAAGGAACCTTGAATTTTTCGAAATCTTATTATTACATCTGAAAGAGCTTAAAATTTCTTCAATTTTATTATTATTTTCAAAAGAGCTTGAATTCTCTTTAATTTTGCTATTACTTTCAAAAGCGCTTATTTTTTCTTTTACGAAGAAGTCGGAAATATCAATATTTTTTTATTATTTTGAATTTAGTTGAATTAAACGTCCATTTTTCGTAAAAGAGCATTGTGTTTTAATTAATAAGTAATAATTATGCGATTTGTAATAAGTTATAATCTGTTTAATTATTTAACTATATAATAAATTTGTTTCATCTGATGTTATAATTACTTTCAGCAATGATTTTATGTTATATTTGTTACAAATAGTAGAGTATGCGTGTATAAGGTACTCAAGAATAAGCTCAAAGCAAGTGCTTTAAGATAAGCATACTGAACATCTTCATACAAAACAAAAAAATTTTACCACAAAACTTACCAAACAAAAGCCCGTATATTATGGTTTTAAAGCATTAAATTCTCAGTTCAGAAATATTTCTTAATAATACAACACTCAAATTACAAATTGACTGAATGTGGGCTTGATTAAGATTACATTTTGACGTAAAACATATGGTTCTGCCTTAGTTGAAGCGCATGATTCTAAAACTCAAGACGTTCTTCTTTCTGATTTTTGTCAAGTTATTTCAAAAATTCAAACTCAAACTAAATTGCACTTTCATTGAAAAAAAAAATTTTATTCATCAATTAGGAATTTTACATAATTTTCTGTAACTGACTCTCAAGGTTTTCTCAATATCTTTTAGTTAAGTTTTTTGAAAACTTTCCCCCCCCCCACACACACAAAATAGTTATTTAGCGAAGCAAAATGAAATATTACAAAATTAAATAATTATCTTTTAAAAGATACTAAGGTCACTAATGATTTAAGCAAGTATTTACTATAAATTATATAGTAAGAGTCAATTTAAACCAAAAATACAAAAATATATGATTTATAATTGTCTGGACAATTGAAAATTTTTCCAAAAAATATTTTTTTTGAAAGAATGATTTAAACTCCAGAAACTCCATAAGTTAATTGCATAATCATTTATAGTTCTAAAATTTTATTATGTGTCATTCAATGAAAAAAAATCTACTAAATACATGGTTTGAACTTTATAATTTTTTAAAAGTTTTCTTAATTATTTTTTTAAATTTTCTTTTCAATAGTTTACTTTCTAGAACTGAGATAACTTTGTAACAGATTTAAAAGTTTTAAAATTTATTATGCCTTAGTATATACGAAAAATTAAATATAAAAAACATATATCATTCCTCTATGATAATTACATTAACATAAAAATAACTGCTAAAAATAATAACCTTAAAATGTTTAGGGTAGTAGTTCCTTGAAGTACAGGTAATATACCTATTTCTTTTCTGCTCCTTTTCCCTTTTTATTTAATTAATATTTATCCATATTTTGCCAATTTGATCAACATGCTTTGAAATTTTTACTCTTTTTTTATTTTTTAAGCGATTGAATTTTATACGTAATATCAATAGATCATGATGATTTATAGTAGAGTATATGATATTTACAAATATCTTTTGTTTTTATCATTTTCTTACATAGTCCCTGATAATGTCACATTTGACAAAACACTTCGTAACATAGACTAAAAAAAAAATTTTTTTTTCTTTGAAACTTTTCTATAGAGTTTCAAAGAAATTTAAGCAAATTTTGCCCTATTATCATAAATATCTCGATAGTCCATAAAAGAAAACTAAATCTGAACATTTCTTTTGGTTTTCTTGGGATTGCAAAATTTCTCTGACTTTTCCAGGTTTTTCAGATCACTAGATACCATGAGTTGATGACCCCAACCTATAAATATGAGTAACAATTAATAAATATAAGTCACTTAAAACAAAAATACTCATTTCAGAGTAATTATGAGAGCCTTCTCAACTTCTTAGGTAGGTTACTCATTTACGGCAGCTAGGCTATGAAAATCCACCCGTCGGTGTTCGCACCTTATCGTGGTGGTGTGGTTTGTGTGTGTTGTCGATCCCGAGAGCTATGCCGGCGGTAGCATAGCTACTGGCAGGGCCGATGACATTGACATCATAGCGCGAACACAATCTGACTTAAAGCAAGCTTTTCTATCCATGGAAAAAGAGGCAGAAAAAATGCATCTCACTATTAACCAGGAGAAAACCAAGTACATGCAATGCACCAAAATAACTGATTCTACAACTCACTTGCAAATTGGTGTATACAAGTTTGAAAAAGTAAACAGTTTTGTTTATCTTGGTTCTGAAGTCAACGTTAATGGCAATATCGCACCCGAAATACAAAGAAGAATCAATAGTGCAAGTAAATGTTTTTATGGATTAAAAAAATATTTAAAATCAAACCTACTAAAAAGAGATACTAAAATGTTAATTTATAAATGCTTAATCAGACCTATCCTAACATATGCCTCAGAAACTTGGACAACAACACAGAAAGATGAGAATTCCTTGGGAATCTTCGAACGTCGGATCCTAAGATCCATTTTTGGGGGCAAACAAGTTGATGGTACTTGGTACAGACGTTCAAACTCAGAACTCTATCGGGCCCTTAGAGAGCCTGATGTTGTCAAGTATGTAAAAATCCAAAGAATTAAATGGGCTGGTCACATCATTCGAATGAACAGAGAGCGTTCGACAAACATAATCTCTTCGGCTCAGCCCATCGGATCAAGGCCCAGAGGTCGACCAAAGCTGAGATGGGCCGACTGCGTGGAAAGAGACTTTTCAGTCTTAAAAGTCTCAAACTGGAAGACAACTGCCAGGCAGAGGCAGGCCTGGAGGAAGTTGATTGAGAAGGCCAGGGCCCACCAGGGGCTGTCGTGCCATTGAGGAAGGAAGGAAGGAAGGCTATGAAAATTCATCATATTTTTGATTTTAAAAAAAAAATTAGAAGTAGCATTAGACGATGTATTAAACTGGTAGATTTATAATAGTAAATAAAACAAAATTACTAACAATAATGGAACAAAACAATATTCAAACAATAAATAATAAAAAAATCGAAATAACCGTTTAACTATCAAGTAAACAACCGAAGTAACTGTATTTCTCGGAATGAGTATTAATTCAAGTATTTTTTACCTCCTATAGTCCTATATATTGGACACCATCGGGTATAAATTTAATGCTTAAAAAATATTTTAATATATATATTTTTTTCAGTTTTAATGTCTATTTAAAGCGATTTCGTGTGTAAAAAAGTAATTGGATTTATTCTCGTTTTTAATTGCTATAAAAAATTATAAAAAAAGTAAGAAATTCGATTCAAGTATTTTTATGGAAAGCGTTACTGTATATAAGCACCTTATTAATATTTGACGAACGACCAGTGGCTGATTGGTAGCGTTTCGCGCTCTTCTGCCATACGTCCTGAGTTCGATCCTCGAACCGGGCAAGGGTGACTCAGCCTTTCATCCCTTCAGTGGGTCGATAAATGAGTACCAAGCATGCTTGGGAACTAAACACTGGGGGTTCCGCGTTCGGCTGACCACCCAAACGGAACATCTGCTCCTGCACCCCAGAGCCCAAGAAAGCTGAGATGGGCACAGTAGGCCTTGCCCTTCTACGAGCTGTCATGCCGCTGTGTCATTAAGTATAGTTTAGTATTTGAATCAAATAGATTTTGTTTCATGCACAGAATGTTAAATACACTATAAAAATATCCTACAATCTTTATAAATGTAAAAATTTATCACTTTTTGTACAATAAATAAAAGTGACTAAAAAAGTTCATTTTTAATTAATTGAATTTTTTTTTTAAATACTTTATTGCGTTTATAAGTTTACTTTCTTGTTAGCTACAGTAATCAGAAGATTAATTATAATACTTTTATTTAAAATTGTAAGAATTGTTATGATAAAAAGTTCGATTGCTAAAACATTTCTTTCACCTTTTTTTTTTTTTTTTTTANTTTTTTTTTTTTTTTTTAGAAAATAATGTCCAACATTAGTCGATTAAAAAAAAAACCAGAAAATATCTAGAATTAAGAAAATCTTTAAAGAATAATAATTTTTTTTTAAAACAATTCTTTCTTCAATAAATAAACTTCAAATCCCATAATAATAAATTGAACTCTATAATGAAAATCCAATACGAAACTTGAATCAACCCTATCCTCTGAAACCGGTTTTCCTAGAATGATGAGCTATTGCAGGCGAAAACCCGAATGAAAACAAACACAATCGCAATAAAATATCAGCATTATTCACACTATCAAAATTAATAACTGTTCTCGAGCGCGATCCAGAAGAAAGTCACATTCTGGCACAAACAAAAAGAACTAAAGAAACCGAACTGTTTACTCGCAGACGATATTATATTTGTTTTAATTTGAGGAAAAATAAATCCTCGTGTCCGAGATGATTAAATACAGTCATTTCTCATGTTTTCTTCCAGGGTTAGAAAATTAATATCCCTCTTCTCACACTCTTTGTTGGAGACCAGATCTTTTGGATGCCCCATTACTTCTCACTTTGTTCTGGATATCATTTGTATTCCGATGGTTCGAATCTTCCATCTTTTTGCTCCGTTTCCCTTCTTTTTGCTTTATTTGCTTTTGAATTCTATGTATTCCTCCCCTTCTATAGATACATACAATCACTTTTCACTATGTCGTTTGAATTTGAAAATTGAAAAGAAGATTTGCTGTCACAGCTTCTTTTTATAGAGTTAAAGTTAGATATTGATGGTAGGGAATATTATTCTTCGTGTTCTATTTTCACTTGGATTGATCTGTAATTCGAAAGTCCCTTTCCTTCCTATTATTATTCAGGTATCAAAGTAATAAATATTTGCTTTGCATGCTTTAAATTTTTTTTTTTTAACTTAATTTTATGAAACTAGTCAACTCCACCACCTTGTTCCCTGGCGCTTCCCAACTCCAAAGATTGCTATGCAATTTTATAGGGTTTGCTTTGCAGCTATATAAAAGATATTATTTGCCTTCCACGCTTGCTTCGCTAGCTGCTAAGTTAAATCCATTTAAAATGTTTTTTAGCGCAAAATCTTAAGAATTGAAATCAGTTATTGAAATCTTTAAAACTAATTCCACTTTAAGAAATTAAAATTTTTAGTCCATGATAAGTTATTGAAATAAGATATTTTGAATTGCAAAAAATGACATTAAGAATAAAAACTGGCTGATAGAAAACAATAATTATGCATTTTATAAAACAACATATATGTCGGCTCGTCTCCAAAGCATTCTTTCATTGTTACGTTTTTTGAAACATAACATGGAACATTTTGTTTGTTGTTATGAACTATTCGCTTTTAACCTTTCAGTTTTTCTACACTTATAGATCAGTTTGTTTTAGATTTTCGTTCTCCAAGCTAGAAAAAAAATTTTATTCCGTAATTTATAAATGTGTACGTTAACATCATTAACATGCGTGATATTTCAATGGGACACCTGCAAGTGACGTATTCTGAGTATCTCGATCCTGATTGGTTGTTGAAACGTGGCATTTGTTTACTTTAACAACATAGCAACTGTTCTATCCATTCTATTTGAGTAAGCTAAGCCCGTCAAGTATCAATTCTCTTAAGTGACACATTCCATATTCCTTCACGAGGATTTTAATTTTTTCACTATATATTTCTTACTTAACCCAAGGAGCCACGTAGAACATGAACGAACTAGTTATGCATCGAAATTGCCAGGTACACAGAACAAAAATATATCACTGTCACAATATGTAGACAAATAATAAATCTAAGTTAAGTAAAAGACGTAGACGAGAAACAATTATATTTCAGCAAATTTGATGTGCGATACGGCGCTGTATTTAAGTAACTTCACGTTTATTGACATTCTAACTTAAGTGGAGAAACTTTACCACTCCATTCTGCTTATAAACGATCAGCTGGGTCGCCTGGTTGGTAGGGTACTGGACCCATGTCCAAGAGTTCGTGGGTTCGATCCCCGCCGGCCAAAGATTCCCCGTGTAGTAAATGGTGCCTGATGCAAGTTAAATTTGTCGAGTCGCAAAGTCCTCCATGTTCTCATAACAAATCAATACCACTGGGGGGAACTAATTCAGGAGTTTCCTTGTCTTCTGGATTGGTTCAAGTTACAAGGCTACGGAGGTGAACATTAGTAGTCGTAAATCCAAAATTGGGTCGGCTGTTCAACGACGATATATATGTAAAAAAATAATAAATAAACAAATATAAAAAAACGATCAGCTGGCCCTGTCGTCATTGGCCACAAATGGGGGTATACATGATCTTCTTCGTCTTGAAGTGCAAGTACCCAATTGTGAACTATTATGCTTCTAATGTATATTTTCGTCTATAGGCGATTTTTTGTGGTAAATTTTTTTATTAACTGAAGCCGCACATTCAGCTAAGCAATATTTTTTATGTTCCATACAATAATTATTGAGATTTTGTCAACCTGAGATTGGAGTTCTGCCAACCCCCACTACCAGAAACTTGAAATAATAGTATCAACCATAATAGTATATAGTTCGCATAATATTATTTCCTTTATTCTAATTACCATGGATCTAAAATTTTGATTTTAAATATTTCATTTATTTAAAAAAAACATCTATAATGTTTATAAAATGAAGATATTAAAATACATCACAGGAATATGTAAAAAAGAATGTCGTCTTTGTCTTGAATCTCACCTAAATAAACAAAAAAAGGTTTTTGGCGTTGAACTTCTCTCAAAACACATTAATTTTCTTTCCAAATCGGAAAATCAAGCGCTCGTTGTGAGATGGAAAGTGGAAGCTAAAATAATGTTCCTAATAACCGAGTTTCATAATCTGAATAGGTGATGTTTATACTACAAGATCTGCATACAATTACTTCAAAGCAAGTGCCTTCATCAGTGCCTCACGTTGCTATAATACCAGATCGTATCGGGGCACTATACATTGTTCTCGACTTTAAAAAACAAGCACTCATGGATTAAATTCGAACACGATCTTGACCTCTTTTCACCCACAGCATAATAAAGGAAAGGGAAAGAAAATAAATAATAATAACATTAAAAAAAAATTCGTGTTGATGTCTATTATCGTTCCATGTAAACTGGTTCCAGGACTGCCGGACCATGTTGTTGCATTTGGATGAAGTTGTGCGTTAAAGTGAAGTAACGCACGAAATGCCTCATCAGAATTCTATTCTCCGATCCCATCCTTCCAGCAATCATGACTTTTGATCGTGTAAAATGTGATTGAGTAGCCAAGTATTCGTAACGCAAGATGTAACGGTCAATGATCCGATCTTTTTCTGATCATAACATTATTGTCAGATGTTTTCTTTAGCAAACTCAATTCAGAGCTGGGATTTTTTTTTTTTTTTTACTCAGAAACTAGCTTAAGACTGTTCTCAAATCAAAGACATCAATGGATAGATAATCCATTTCTTTTTTTTTTACTCAGAAACTAACTTAAGACTGTTCTCAAATCAAAGACATCAATGGATAGTTAATCCATTTTTTTTTACTCAGAAACTAACTTAAGACTGCTCTCAAATCAAAGACATCAATGAATAGTTAATCCATATTTGTTTTACTCAGAAACTAACTTAAGACTACTGCTCTCAAATCAAAGACATCAATGGATAGTTAATCCATTTTTTTTTTACTCAGAAACTAGCTTAAGACTGTTCTCAAATCAAAGACATCAATGGATAGATAATCCATTTTTTTTTTACTCAAAAACTAACTTAAGACTGTTCTTAAATCAAAGACATCAATGGATAGTTAATCCATTTTTTTTTTACTCAGAAACTAACTTAAGACTGCTCTCAAATCAAAGACATCAATGGATAGTTAATCCATATTTGTTTTACTCAGAAACTAACTTAAGACTACTGTTCTCAAATCAAAGATATCAATGGATAGTTAATCCAATTTTTCTTACTCAGAAACTAACTTAAGACTGTTCCCAAATCAAAGACACCAATGGATAGTTAATCCATATTTTCTTTACTCAGAAACTAACTTAAGACTGCTCTCAAATCAAAGACATCAATAGATAGTTAATCCTCTTTTCTTTTTTTTTTACCCAGAAACTAATTTAAGACTGTTCTTAAATCAAAGACATCAATGGATAGTTAATCCATTTTTTTTTTACTCAGAAACTAACTTAAGACTGCTCTCAAATCAAAGACATCAATGGATAGTTAATCCATATTTGTTTTTCTCAGAAACCAACTTAAGACTGCTCTCAAATCAAGGACATCAATGGATAGTTAATCCATTTTTTTTTTATAACCGTCGTTGAACAGCCGACCCAATTTTTTGGGTTTACGACTACTAATGCTCAACTCCGTAGCCTTGTAATTTTGAACCCAATCCAGAAGATAAGGAAACATCTGGATCAGTACCCCCGAGAGGTATTGATTTACTATGGGAACATGGAGGACTTTGCGACTCGACAGATTTAACGCGCATCAGTCAACATTTACGACACGGGGAGTTTTCGGCCGGCTGGAATCGAATCCACGAACGCTTGGACATGGGCCAATACTGAAGTCAAGGAAGAAACACAAAAAACGTAATCGAAATCGGATACAGCGCTACCAAAAGAAGGCAGAACTGAAAACATTAAAACTCATTTGATTGCCGTAGAAAACTGAGAGAAGTTGCATATTATGCAATAAAGTAAGATGAGTACTTTCGAAACTCGTTTCATACACTGTAAAAAATGGTGAGTCAAATTACGGTAAAAAGTACTGGCACACTTGAATGCCGGTACTTTTTACAGTAATTTAATCCAGAATTTCTTACATTGCAGGTCGCTAACATGATTAATATTTTCTGCCTCACAGTTGGCATTTATTTGTTAAATTACTTTATAGAAAAAAAAATTCCTCTCAATTAATAAAATATTTTCTTCTAAATAAATATTAAAAATAGATTTCTAATGAGAAAGTTTGAGTTCAAAAATAAATTTTTTGTACAGTTATAATGTATGTAGTTCACCCCCTTGGGTAGACATTATTATCCCAGATCTTAATTATACAATAATATTTATGAAGCCAAATATTATTAAGAATATTTATTCAAGTATGCACTTTTTGGTTAAAAATTAGTTCCAATTTACTTTCTTGTTCATAAGTAACAATGGAGTAATTAATCGATTTTATGACTTTTAACTGCACGACATTCATAGCAATTATTGTGGACAAAAGTTTTTTTTAAAAAGAATATTGCATAAAAAATATACTTATAATATGTTAAATTGCCAATATTTTTAATAGAAGATTATTAAAAAATATACAATCAATAATAAATAATTAGTCACTAAATAATTGTACATATTATTGTTATAAAATTATGCTATTTTAAAAAATACAAAATCAGTAAATAAATAATTAGTCAAAGGTATATTTCATTATTATAAAAAATCATATTATTTAAAAAATTATTAAAAAATATACAATCATTAAATAAATTATTATTATGAAAAATATACAATCACTAAATAAGTAATTAGTTAATAATTTAGTATTATAATTCGTATAAATTAGTAATTAATTTAGATATCATTCAAAATAAAGGTTCAGTTTTACATTTTAACAAGAATGAAAAAAATCTAGTAAATTTAAAATTTAATAAATTTTAATTAAATTAAAATTGAAATTAAATAATTGAAATTCTGAATCTGTTTTTAAATTACAACTTATCGAAATAAAAATTTCATGCCTAAATACTTCAATTTACTTTTGTTTTATTTATTTGGTAGTTTGGCCACCCTTCGTGTATAGTATTTTTCTCTCAATTAAAAACATTAAATGTCCGTACACGGGGATGAAGCTGTAATTCTGGCAAACTAGTTGTTATTTGGCGAGTAATCGAACGAGCGACAAAAGCGACCTCTACTGGAAGTGTGAGGCTCAACTTTGCTTACGTTACGCTTTGACTGGATCGTGCGTAACTTTTTTTTTACGTTATTCTGTTATGAAAGAGGGAAAGAATTGATAACATTTGCGCTCTTTTAAACGCCGTTATGAAAATCGACTTCTAAATGAATGCTTACAAGTGCATATTTCAAATAATTAAGCATTTTAAAAAAGGAAAAAAATGTATTTTTCTGTTTAGGTTTACCGTTATTTCTGTCATTACGTATTTTTCAGAATAAATCGATGCATTATGTGTTTTTTTTTACAAAAAAGAAAAGCATTTTATTTAGTTTAACTAAACAATAATAAAAAGTGCTTTAAATCTTTGAATCGTTATGAAAGATGAATTTTAAACAACACTTAAAACATAATTGTTACATTAAATTTAATTAAAGAAATTTAAACTGAATGCAAATTTGAAAGAGTGTGCAAAAAAGTGTGCACTTGTACTTTAAGAAAAAGGTTTTTTAAATGTAAAGTTGTAGTATAATGCAATTTAACAAAACAAACAACAATAAAATATTTTTTTCTTTAAAAGAATTCCTGATAGTCTATTGAGAATTGTCGAACTGAAAATAATGAGGAAATAATAAAATCAGAAAAGATTAAGCATTGTAAAGAATATTACTCGAAGATAAAATGCCATAATATTCAAGGGAGTTTGAAGTAGAAAAAAAAGTAACTGAAAATCCTAATATGTAACAGATTACAGATATTAGCATATGTTGCACAAAAATTTGCTGAATTAGTAAACAAATGAATGTATATAATAGGTAAAAAAATTTTACAATGCTCCGCATTTAATTTTGTAAGCATACTGTTTCATCTTACATATGATTATATATATTTTTAATGTAGAAATATTTATTTTTCATCTTAAATAAATTTTATTTTAGAGAAATTTCATTCTATTGGGAAGATTATTTGTTAAAAGTGAAAATTATTTTAGTACAAACGATTGGATTGTTTAGAATACAAATAATTGAATAACTGCTGTACCTTTTTTTAATTTAATGAAAAAGTAAACTCGTTTCATACGTTATCAATAAAGATTTTATAATGTGAGTGTAATAACTAAAAAAGAAATTGATCTAATGCTTCCAACGAATCTCTAATTCGTAGGCAAATCTAACGACACCTTCAAAACACTTTCTGAACAACACATTCTTCTTTAAGAACCAGTTAGCCCGTCATCTAGAAATGTAAACAAATTTGATCAAATTTCCATGAAAAGAGAGAGAATGAAGTTCTGAAAGGGTTAGAGGTGAGATAATAACGTTAGACAATAGCGTGATGTGTATGATAATTCTTTGACTACTAACGGAACATATATGCCTCACTTAGATTTCAACCAACCAACTACTGCATGTAAAAAATTAATTTGAAATTCATGTTCCAGTTGTGGAACAATGGCAGTTGGACTTGTTTATAAATTTTATTAACTACTGATGGAAAAAAAAGTGCCAAATAATAAATTTATTTGTCCCTTTTCGCTTATTTTCCCAGAAAATGAGGAGCAAGAAAAAAATATTTAAAAAATGATTAAGAATAGAATGTAAAATCGTGCTCGAAGGGTAAAGATGGCGCTCCAAAGCCTATTCACTTACTGCCCTGAGGTTACAGTCAAGGATTGATTGTTTCGCTGATGAAAATGTAATAACTTTTTCGTGTAGATTAACGTGAAAATTTAACGATAAAAGTGTCCATGTTGCCATATTTTTTTCATTATTTTTTGCTTAATTTTCTCGTGTACCACATCACTAAGATTTTATTAAAAAAAAAATTATATCGAATACACTCATAATTATCGTTTATTTTGTTTGATATTCTGTTCGGAACTAACTTCCGGAAAAAAGTTTCGAGAAACTAATTGTGTTATCTCTAAGGAAACGGAATTTCTGAATTTTATTTGGAAGATTTCATGCGTTGAAATTTGCAGCATATTTTGGTAGATCAAAGTGAAAGATTTTTAGAAACACACATAGAATTGATTTGTATTCATACTCTAAAAAAAAAAAACTCAGTTCAATGTTAATCATAATATCAGAATGTGGTCAGCATGTTAATAATAATACCGAGTGATTTCCGGCTAACTTTAATGAAGAGTTAAATTGAATCGTATTTCCGATCAAGTTGATTCATAGTTTGTTGTAATCTGGTTTAAGAAGTATTAATTTGAACGATAATATAGGTTCAATATATATGTTACTGTGAATGACAGAAATGGGTAGTTGTTGACTTCCATCGGTGAATGTTGACATTCACGTAGTCGCTTTGGTAAATGTTCGAAATATATACTAGGTCTAGTTAAGTGCCACTGCCCGGTATACATTTGCTCGTCAAGCCCTACATCAATGCTTTAAGGTCAAGTGCCACTGCCCAGTTTGCTTTTAACCGATACCCCGAACACTGATGTTTCACCTAATCTATCGTGAGCAGGTATTAAAATATCGAGTAAATTAATATCAAATCGGATCAAGGAGGCCAGCAGAATAATACAAAAGGGGGTGCAACCCTCCAACAAGCTACTCCCCACCCCCCCCACCCCCCCAAAAAAAATTACAAATATTCTGTTATCACATTTTGTTTTGTTATTACTTTTATATGTTAATTTTTTTCAAGATACATTTCTTCATCGTTAACAAGACATTTAAAAAAAAAGTACGAATTTACGTGGTACAAAATGTGGAGGAATAGAGAACATTCTTATGAATCCCTCATCGATTTAGTTATTGAGGCCACACCATTTTATCTAGCTATAACGGAGGCAATCAAAATTAGCTTAACTCTTCCAGCTACTACGTGCACTATTGAACGCACTTTTAGTACAATGCGACGCATCAAAATATGGAATCGGTCTTCAATGCCTCACGAGAGGTTAAGTAGTTTGTGCATGCTCAGTGTGCATAAGAAAAGAATCAAAGATGACTCAGAATTCATTGAAAAAGTTATAAATAGATTTGGACAGCTAACAAAATGATTATAATCCTTGTTTGATTAAACAGTTTTTTAATTGTTATGTAGCAATAATTACGTAATTATTTGTTTTCGAATAAAAATATTTTTAATTAAAAATTTTTATACTCTTTAATTGTTTAAAAAAAAAGCCAGGGGGGTGCAAGTGCACCCCCTTGCACCCGGCTGACGGCGCCCTTGAATCGGATATAACAACTATTTCAGACATTCACCAAAGCAACTGGTTTCATTACTTACATTTTTTTTTCTTTCTCTGTATAGCATTAAACAATTTTGGGATGCAGGGCGAAAAAAATGCTTTAAATTGTTGGATAATTTCTCAGCATATAGCACCATCATTTAACGCAAAAAACATTAAACTCGAAAAAGGCCCAACTACACTTTTGAGTGATATAACACATCATATTGATTATACACCATTTAACACACCAGATTCCTGCATTTGAAATGGGGTGCGTTTACATAACCACGAAAATGAAACTATGTACCCATTATCAGAGCCGGATTATACCTTTCGTAGGCCCTAGGCATAGCTGTTTTTGGGTCCTCCCCTCCCTCCCCTCTTTTCGAAATATACGCTAACATTTTCTTGCATATTTTTTTTCACATTTCGATTAATATGGATTTCAATTTACAAATTTGTTTATCGAATTTTATCTGCAATACCGACATACTGCCGATATTGCAGTTGATATCGATAATACCATTATGATTATACCAACCTAAATCTGCACAAGAAATGTTAAAGGCTCAAATTAAAGATAAACTTGTGAATACTTTTCCTAACGTTCGCATTGCATTAAGAATATATTTGGCGATTCTTGGATCAAATGCAGAAGGAGAAAGATCTTTCTCCTGATTAAAATTGATAAAAAATTATTTGCGTTCAACAATGAATCAAGATCGTTTGGCATCGCTCGCACTTATGTCTATTGAATACGACATTTTGCGTAGTTTGGAATTCGACAGCATAATACAAGATTTCGTTGAATCCAAAAATCGCAAAAAAGTAATATATTAGATCATAAGATTCTGCAAAATAATTTATTACCGAAAAATATTATATTTTTAATTGTATCCTCATAATTTTGTGCAAAATACACTTGTTGTTTTTAAAGCTAAATTATTTTTGTCAACAAATTTTTTTCTCCCAAGTTCTTCGTAGGCCCCTGAATTTCGTAGGCCCTAGGCACGTGCCTAGTGTGCCTATAGGTTAATCCGGCCCTGCCCATTATGTAATACAAAAATTAGCATTATGTAACGGATTGAAAAAAGCTTTTATAAAAAGAAAATTAAGCATAAAAAATTTCAAGGAGAGATTTTGGAATTTTTAGAATAAAATGAGAGCTCAAAAATTTTTATGTTTCACTAAAATACTTTCAATCACTAATCTAAAAATATTCATCAAAAAGTTTGTCGCTTTTACAAATGAGAAAAAAAATGAAAATCACGAATCCTCAATGCAGGAAATTTTAATCGAAAACGTTTTTACTTTGGTACTAATATGGTACTTTCTACTTTGGTACTATATGGTATTAACTTTGGTACTTTCACTTTTTTCTTTTTGAAGGATTGGATTTAAACATACATAATTATGGAAAAAATATATTGCTATTAAATTGCAATTTTTTTTTTTTGTAAAGTGTTTTAAAAAAAAAAACTGTTACTGATAAGAGAAACAGGAAATAAACTTATATCCCTTAATACAGTTATTTAAAGTTTTGTACAGATACTAATAGAATCAATGCACAAACTTCGTGATTTTTCAATATGTGCAAGAAGAGGAAATTCTGTTTTAATAGAAATGATACAATCCATTGCTCTCCCACGGGGTCATTTAAATATTACATTCAAATAATTTTGACGGTTTAGGACACCCCTCTCCCATTCTCAGCAATAATAAGCACACCACAAACACCCTTCCCATGCTATTGTGAGAAATTTAAACTCGGTTTTTGCTTTAAATTCGACTGCAGCAATCCAGTTTTAGGATTAAATTCTAATGAAGAAAAAAAGATAAAATTTTGCATTCAAGAAAGAACATTTAAATTCATTTGAATTCATTTTAATCATTTGAATTCACATTTAAATTCATTTGAGTACTTTTTTAGAAAATCGTTGCACTTTTTTCTTCTTCTTTTGTGTACAAAACAGTTGACCTCTAAAACTCTTAAAAAAAGAAAAGTTATTTTTTTTCTTTTTCCAATTTTTATTTCTTAGAATCCAACTTTAATTTCACATTTTAAATTTTTCCATGCATACATTTTTTTGCTAAATTTTATTTTGTTGTTAAAATTTCTTCAAAAATAAAAATTAAATTTAAAAAAAATTTATGTAATATATATACATATACATATATATATATATGCTCTACTCTTTCGACAGCTCGAATGGGGAAGGGCTCTCAAGCACCTCAAGCCTAATATGACTGGAATTAGCATGTAGCATCATTTGAAATATTCTTGATATAGCGAGTGAAAAAGGTAAAAATAGAACGAATGAAAGGTAGAAATTAAGACGAATAAAGACACTAAAGGAATCAATAAATAAGCAAACCAGTAAATCAGCTAATCATTGAATGAGTGTATTAGTTTAGTTCGTTCGTAAATAATTATCAAAAAGTTAATAAACCAATAATTTGTGATAAAGCAGTACCCCTTTTAGATAAATCTTTTATTTCTTACACAGTTGAATACTTTTTAAAAAATGGAGGAAATGAAAGCATTCATTGCAGTAAATTTTTATTTGGTTTACGAATTGATAGTTCAAAAGTTACTGAAACACTTAGGACTTGAAGGCGAAATTGAACCCGATTGACCCAGCTGAACATGAAACAGAAAAGAACTCGGCAAGTAATCGTGATATATATATATATATATATTCATAATCATTCAGTTCATAAAATCCCAAAAAAGTAAAGTGAATAAAAAGCTCTGAAACTTTTTATATTAATAGAAATATGTAATGGCATTATAAAGAAAGTATATATCCTATAAATTATACTTAATATTTAAATTAATTAATTTTTTAAATAATTAATTTATAATTAATTAATTTATAATAATTAATTATT
>NC_092205.1:11107440-11137329 GCF_043381705.1 Parasteatoda tepidariorum
GCCCGGTATACCCTACGGTTAAGTGCCACTGCCCGGCATACATTTGCCCTGTATACCCTACACTGATGTTTTTTTAAGGTTAAGTGCCACTGCACGGTATACATTTGCCCGGTATACCCTACACTGATGTTTTTTTTAAGGTCAAGTGCCATTGTCCGGTATATATTTGCTCGATACTCCAGGCACTGATGTTTCTTCTAATCTATCGTCAGTAAGTATTAAAATATAGAATAAAAATAAATATATCAAATAAATATAATAATATTAACGAATAAATATATATAATATTGCGTTAAAATCATTTTTTAAAAATTTCTCTTTTTTTATTTTTTAAAAACCCAATTGAAATATTAATTTTGTTTAATTAATTGGATGTTTAATTACCTGATCATCAACCAGAATAGTATTTAAGTATAAGGGAGGGCGGTTGAAAGAATGGGGACAGAAATGCTTATTCTTCGCAGTCAGCAGTATATTTTGGCAAAGTCAGCAGGAAATACAGTAATCGATAAAGGTTACGCAAAATTCAACCCTGCCGTAGAAGAGAGAGGTTCTGATGTGGAGTATTTATTTCCCCCAACTAAAAATGTTTTTGTTTTTTTTAATCTTATGTTTTAATCAGATTGTTGATGTCTTTTGGCAATTATATATCATTTATAATACTCTCATTTATATAACTCATTCTATATTGATAATATGCTACATATTATTTAATATATTTAGATATATGTATTATTATATTTAGATATCGATGTGCATATAGTTTTCTCTGAACTAACAAAACCACTAAGTACGTATTAAATCACAAAGCTAAGTGTCAACGTTTCGTTATTACTTGAAAGTGGTAGTGTTTTGGTAGTTGATATTATTTGATGGCGCTACGTGTTAGGGCTGTAAAGATTTTGATATTGATATCAATATTATATATATTGATAACAAAATTAAACTGTCTCATCCACCACTTTTATTTTTTGTTGTCAATAATAGTTTAAAACATATTATAATAAGTATAACGTTGATTAAACGCAGTTTTTGCACAAAATTTTATTATAAAAATGAGTACAACGCAACTTATTTACCGTTTAAAAATCATAAAACGGCTACTAAACATTTTTAACATGTGATTATTTTATGGGAACAATAATTTTAGCTTTAAGATTTCAATATTGAATAATAATAAAATTCGAAAACGTTATAATGACAAAAAATCATTTGAAGAAATAATGACAGATAAATGTAACAGGTAAATACAGTTGAATAAGGGATACATAAATAATTTACAAGCAAATTCCATTTATATGACTTTTATTAGTTTTACGCTGATGGCAGTCAAGAATATCTGGATCTTCTTCGCTTACGAACAATCATATCACGTGATTTTTAGTGCAATGCATAATTTTTCATACTCTTGTCTATTGTTTGAAAAAAAAAGAAGAGGAAAAGCGACTATATTTTCTCTCGGTTTCTGAATTTTGATCCAGATCAAAAGTTTAGAGATGTGATTTTTGATTTGGACTACATTCACAGCTAAAATATACATTTTCTAGCGAAGAAAGCAATATTCGATTGTATATTATTTTCCGTTTTGTTTCCTAAATTGTAATCCAAGGTAAAAATGTAAAGATTATTATTTTAGTATGGACTACATTAACTGTTTTAATCAACATTTATCAGCAAAGAAAACGATATTCGACTGGATGGGTTTTTCTGAATTTTGATCCAGCATAAAAATAAGATTTTTTTAATTTATGTTCGGAATGAATTTACAGCTGTTATAAACATTTTCCTGATTGGAAAATGGTTTTCAATTGGATAGGGTTTTCTGAATTTCGATCCAGAATAAAAATGAAATTTTTTGACTATAGTTCGGAATGAATTTACAGCTGTTATAAACATTTTCCAGATTGGTAAACGATATTCAATTGGATAGGGTTTTCTGAATTTTGATCCAGCCTAAAAATAATATTTTTTTAAATTTAAGTTCGGAATGCATTTACAACTGTTATAAACATTTTCCTGATTGGAAAATGGTATTCAATTGAATAGGGTTTTCAGAATTTCGATCCAGAATGAAAATAATATTTTTTTAATTTAAGTTCGGAATGCATTTACAGCTGTTATAAACATTTTCCAGTTTGGAAAACGATATTCAATTGAATAGGGTTTTCTGAATTTCGATCCAGCATAAAAATAATATTTTTTTAATTTAAGTTCGGAATGCATTTACAGCTGTTATAAACATTTTCCAGTTTGGAAAACGATATTCAATTGAATAGGGTTTTCTGAATTTTGATCCAGAATAAGAATAAAAATTTTTGACTTTAGTTCGGAATGCATTTACAGCTGTTATAAACATTTCCAGATTGGAAAACGATAATCAATTGGATAGGGTTTTCGGAATTTTGATCCAGAATAAAAAAATTTTTTTTTTTGATTTTAGTTCGGATTGCATTTACTGCTATAATAAACATTTATCAGAAGGGAAAACGATACTGAATTGGAATAGGCTTCTTAAATTTTGATCCAGCATAAAAATTAGCATTTTTTTAATTTTAAATCGACCTGTAATAAATTTTACCACAGTCAAGGAACAGTCAGAAGCAGGAAGTGTTTATTACAGCAGTCAATTTAGCATCACTGTTACGAAACTTTCAAAGAGAAAAAAAAATTAAATTCGATCAAACAGAGCTTGAGAGAATATCTACTGAAGTTTAAAAAAAAATTTGTGACAAAATATTTTTATAATCTTGCAATGCGGGGCTGTTAATCCCCAAAGATAGTGGTTGTATGAGTAATATCCAATAAAAGTCTTTTGCGTTCGTTTCGAAAATTCTGGAATTCGATTGAGATGTTGCATGTTCAGATAGGTCACACAGCAAAAAGATGCACCTTTATTTTCTTCTTTTTTTTTCTTCGAGTAACAAAATGAAAATTTTCAAGAATTCTACATGTCTTAATAGTCTATCGTTTCAATCTCTTCTACTTTTGTGGAAAGCTTTGATCGATAAACCATTTTCCACGGTGGATAAAGACGCTTATCGGGTGAGAAGAAAAAACGAATAATTTTTATGTGCAAATGTGGAGATATTTTGAATTTTATTCATTCACGTTTCTCTGTTTGAAAAAAAAATGTTCGCTATCATAACGAATTGACATATATATAGAATTGACATATATTTCATTATAGATACAGCATTTTTTTTCTTCTTCTTTTTGAAGTCGTAATCAATAGCAGTTTCCTCCAACTCAGTAAACGTGACGATAAAACGATACTTAGAGTTTAGTTGAGCAGGAGAAATTAAAAATTAAAAAAAAATATGCTGCTTCCAATTTACATTGCTGAAAAATTTCCCCCGATTGTACAGCAATTAACTTTATTGCAGGAAATAAATTTTAACTGAGATGAAAAGAAATTCTTTTACTAATTCTTTGAGGCCAAATAATTCAAGGAATGCTCCGAAGTTGGGAATGACTTCCAGCATTGGCACAATGTAAGACGCTTCACAAAGATCATTTTCCTGATTGTGATGGCATTCTTCTGGAAGATTAGAAGAAAGAGGGGGGAGGGGGATAAGAATCTTACGTGAAGATGAGGGGGGGGGACATCATTTCAAATATTTATCACAGATTCGGCATTAAAGACAAAGGGTTACTACGACTCTCCCTCCCCGATTACAATGAGTCCCTAAAGAGCGTTCTGATTGGTCAAAGAGAGCGATCGATTTCCCCGGAGCTGCTGGCTCGCCAGAAAAGGGGAGCTGGAAAGAGAAACAAAGAAAAAAAAATATATAGCGATGAAATGGGGGCCACGTGAATCATTCCAGCGAGAGGTGTCGCTTCGATCGATGCAAATTAGGAGCCACGTGTCTTTTACGTTTACGGCATGAATGGATGAGGCTCCGGTACGGATTTTACGATGATCGCTGGTTGGAAAGGAAGATATTTGGAGAAGGCATGGATGGAAATAAAAAAGAAGGTCACTCTTGGAGCAAATGAGAAGTTTAAAATGGAATACTAAAGAAGAAACACTTTTATAGACTTTATTTAAATTGAAAAAAAACCTATACATGAGCTGTCAGAGTTAATAATATTTAAATGAGCTTTTTTCCATAATATTAAACTTCAAGTTAACTATTGTGCTTACATTTACTATTAAAATGGAAAATGTATATCTCAGATTAATAGACTTTATTTAAATTTTAGAAAAACTATATTTAAGCTATTAGAATTAGTAGTATTCAAGTAAAAAATTTTCCCCCATAATGTTAAACTACAAGTTCAGCATTTTGCTCGCATTTTCTAATAACAGAGAATATGTGCATATATTTCTACTTTTATAGATTTCGTTTAAATTAAGCAACAATGCCTGACTATCAAAATTAGAGTAACATTTGTACATTATTTTTCAAAAAGCGTTAAACTATAAGTATACTTCTGTACTTGCTTTTTTTTACGAAATATTAATACTTTCAAATTTAATATAACCACGGAACAAAAATTTTTTTGAAGTCAAAAATTTACACTACTTATGAGAAATAGTGATTTAAGGCATTCTTCAGACAGATTAGGGATTCTGCATTTTTCATGTTAATCAATGAACGTGATTCACTTATTTATTTAGAATATTTTCAAATAATTTTATCTCGTTTTGTCACATTCAACGAAGTATGTTCTGCAAAACTTAGTTGCCAAATTCTAAAATGTAAACATTTTTGAAATTTTTTTAAATTCAAAGTGTTTTCAAAGAATATTTTTAAAAAATACTTGCCGCGAAGCATTTTAATTTAAAATTTGGTCATATGGTTCAATAAATAAATAATTAAAGAAATCAACTGCATATTTGATAAATAAAACAATTACAATCATATACGTAATTGTGGTTTCCTTTTTTGCTTATAGGAGATTTTGGACATTGATAATGATAATAAGACTTATAAAACAAAAAAGTTTATGGTTGCAAAATCAGGGCGTTGCACGAACTAACATCTTATGAAGTGTAAGTTAAATTTTTAAATTTATCAAATTACATTTTTTGGGGTTATTACTTCATTTATTTACTATGTGCTTGTAAGTTATGTAAATTTGAAAAACTATGCGCACATCTGAATGGTTTTAACTGTTCTGGGAGTTTAGAATTCGTATCAAGTACAGATGTGAAAAAAAAAAATTAATGGAAGTTTTTTTTCCTTGATGATTCTTCTTTAAACTCAGTTGTTGGAGTTCATTTACGTCGCACTAGAGCTACGCAATGGACTATTGTCTTATTTGGTCTGGAAAACATCCCTGAGGATGATCCGAAGACATGCCATCACAATTTTGTTCCTCTACAGTGGGGAGGGCACCTCCACTTCGGTAGCCCGACAATATGCGAGGGAAGTCGAGCACTTTACGGTAGAACAGTTTAACGAGGACTAATACCGCACACCCTCGGTCCCTACTCAGGCTGATCAGAGTGATCACCCACCTGCTTACTGACCGCAGCCAGTGATGCTTGATTTCGGTGATCTGCTGGGAACCGTGTCTTAACGATCAGTGGGGGGACCTCTTTAAACTCAGGGACTAAAAATTATCAAAAATTGTTTGATAATCTAATAAAATAATTCCAATATAATATTGAACAAAATATTTGCGTTTATAGACATTTGATTTGAGTATTTTAAAAAGATCTGCCGCTCCCTCTCTGGAGGTATATTTTGCTACATCAGTTTAAAAGACTAATTTAAATTATTCTTTTTTTTTGTGTGTAAAATGGGAACAATGAAGAATGAAGTTTACTTATCACTAACATTATATCAATGGAAGGAAGAAAGATAATAAATTAAATCTCACTTTTGTGTTTTTACTCGTCAGGATGTGGATTGGTCATTTCACTAAACATCTCTATCGATGCTAGATTGACCCACCGGCATGGATGACCCATTCATTAGCAGTTTTTAACATCTTTATAATACCGTGAAGGAATCATTACAATTTGAAAGAATGATCTATTACTATTGATCTGATGTCACATCCATTCTCAGTTTTTAACATAAAAGTCGCAATATTGTCCCCTTCCTATTGATGACTCGTTTATAAGCTGCTTTAAATATTTCTATAATACTTGAAATGTTGACTTATCATTATTAATGACCAGCAGTTTATATTAATAGCAGTTTTTAGCAACTTTAAAGTTGAAACATTGACCCATCTATAAGCAATTTTTAATATAATACTTGAAAAATTGACCTACCCCTATTAATGACCCATCTATTAGCAGATTTTAGAATCTCTAAGGTGGCAAGATTGACTCACAAGATTGATGATGACCCATTCTATAGCTGTTTTCTATAATATGTTTGTAATATACTTGAAAGATTGACGCATCGCAATTGATGACTCATTGATTAGCATTATTTAATATAGTATACTCTCATGTCTCAATATTGAAGGGACGCTAAAAATTTTCGATCTAGCGAGTTTTCGAGATAACAAGTTCAGAACTAAATGAGATCTGAAAAGTAGAAAAATATATTCTAAATTATTACTCTAAAAAGTAGAGTTATGAAACATATTAGAATAACTACTAATATGTATGTAATGATAGCTGACTATAAGTCTTAATACAAAAATGATAATTTTATTTTTAAAAGTAAGACAAAAAATAATTATGCATTAAACGTAAAAGAATTTGTTTACAATAAACTTACATTATGATTTTTACGAAAAAAATTGCTTTTCTATTTTTTAAAAAAAAAAATCGACGCAAAGTTTTGAGAAGAAATTCTTCAGCATGGGAATTCAAATTAACATTAAGTGGATATATTATGCCAAGGGGGAAAATATTTATGTATTTTGACATAAAAAGGTTTTCGAGATATAGAAGTTCGAGATATCGAGAATATACAGTATTTATATCGCATTCGAAAGTTTGACCCATCAACATCAATTACACATCAATTTAACTAAAGTTGCTTTAAAGTTGCTAAGTAAAAGTTCTTATCTTCTTTTACTCAAAGCTCTGGTTTATGTTAAACATGCTTGTGTTTGATTATTAAAAAAAAAGAGTTCTTTAGTTTAGTGAAAATTTTCCTGCTGTCTTATAGTATACCATAAGGGTATATGAATATGTCTATAATATTTAACACAATTAAACTTAAAAAGTTTGTTTTTTATTAAAAATATGATAAAAGAAGTTTCAAAATGTATTTTAGAAGATTTCCTTTTAAGAGTCTCACGAGTAAAAAACATCTGTCATAAACGGTAGTCTTCTAAGAGGTAATTCACAAAGGGCGAAGGAAAGAAAGAAAAAAAAAGAATTCTATCCATACAATAGAAGAGCTGGTAGGTAACTCCCATCATAGCTTATACACTCAGCAGCTGGTAGTGAAACCTCGCCATTATGTCTCTTGCCTATATGCGAAAGCATATTTCTCTTGTTTTAAATCCGGATAGAAAAAAAGCCTAACATTGTTGTTGCTGGAAGCTTATTAATTTATAAACGCGCCTGTTTTGATATACATATACTAGGTAGATTCATAAATACCAGGCTTGAAATGATTTAAATGTCTTTATTTTTTGAAAATCATTAATTTAAATTAACTGTTCTTTTAAAAAAAAAATAAAAACTTAATCGATTTCAGTAGGAAATATAATTTATTAGGGAGTTAAGCCCCTTGTTCGCTAAAGCTCTCCGATAATTGCTTCCCAATAATTGCTGTTTCTTGGCATGAAACAGTTGAAATGATTCAACTTAAAATTATACGTACTGAAAAGAAACACTTGTGCCTCCATTTTCCACTTCCAAATATTTCCCTTATGAGATACTATTAAGTGAACATATAAGTGAACATAAATAATTTTTCCAAACAATCATGTTTTGAAATAACATTTAAAGTTAAAAATCAAGTGAGACAACTGTAATTTAATGTTTTTGCTTACCAAACGGACGGATTTTTGTTTTTGCTTACCAAACCAGGGATTATAGTAAATCAGTGGAATCTAGCGTCGCTATTTTGGGATATAATGCAAAATGTGGAAGAAGAAAAAAAGAAACACATACCAAAATATCAAATTATAAGAAATTCCGGAATGAAATGGATTTTAATTAATTATATTTGTTAAAATATTTGTTGAATTTCAACAAATTAATAAATAAAAAAGATATACAGTAATCCAAAAACTAATAATTTTAGGAATTAAATACAAGATAGAATTTAAAAGGAATGGACGCTAATTAATGTGATATTTGCGTCTAAAAAATAATTATTTTGAACCCATAATCTGCTTTTAAAAGCATCCCTAGAGAGATATACTGAGCTAATGGATTAATGTTTTAATAAGTAGCAGCTAGTTGTTAATGAATGTCTTTTTCCTCCTTCAAATTCATGCAAACCCTCATTTTTTCTTAATTAAGAACTCATTTAATTCATATTACAAATAAAAATCGTAGAGACATTTTGAATCTTATTCCCTAAAGAGAAACATATTTTTGTATTTCGTTAATAAAATAGAAACTATGATGGATATTTAAAATTAATATATTTTTCATGGTAAACGAGAGTGAAGTTATAATATTTTATTTCTGATATAATAAAATATACTTTATATCTAGCCTAGTAAAAAAAATTTAGTTGCAGCTTATTTAAATCGTAGCTTTTGAAATCCAAATTAATAATTTTTAAAACTATTTTTCAAGCTTGTTTTCGATAAATTTTTTAAAATTTTCTTAAAAATAATATATGCAATGCAAATTGTTAGAGTGGCTGTTTTCGATAAAAGTTGATTCTCTTATACAACTGACATAAAATTTGTTTGTGCAATTTTTAATCAACTTATTCATTAAAAGGGAACTAAAAATGGAAATAATTATCAAAAGGAAACTTCCAAAAATATTTCTGACACAATGCTAAAAAAGGTGCAGTATTTTTTTTAAAAATAAAAATAAAGCAAACGATAATTTTTGTAATTTTGGTAATAAGGTACATTAGAAAAAAAAACAATTTATAAAAAAAATACTAATTATAGTAAACCAAAAAATTAAGTGATTAAACAATAAAAGTTTAGTAGCAATCGCAATTTGAAATCGTAAAAAAAAAATATAGTTATTACGAATAAAAAAATAAAATAAATTAAACCCAGAAAGCAACTTATATATATATGTTAAATATTCAGAAAAAAAAACGAAAGAGAGGAAGCAACATTTTAACAGGCATACAGCTGTTACAATGCTATAAATAACTATCCACAGAAAGAATTTTAATGCTTATTTACATTGCTTTTTGTTTCAATTATTTCAGATAATCTTCCTACTCTTATATCATGCCTGTAAAAAAATGCTGTCTTTTTCTGGTACAAGATAGTGAGATTTTGATATTGTTACAAAATTGAAAATGGTCTGTTTAATTGTTGCTACAAGATGAAAAATGAGATAATTTTTGATACTGTTACAAGATGAGAAAGGAAGTAACGTTTAAATATTGTCGCAAAAAGAAGAAAGGAGATAATTTTTGATATTGTTACAAGTAGAAAAGGAAAAAAATAATAATATGTTTATTCAATATTGTAGCAAGTTATAAAGAAAATATTTTTTTATTTATTTCAAGAGGAAAAAAAAAACAACATATTTTGTCATCATAAGAAGATGAAAAATGTAATCACTATTTGATGTTCTTACAAGATAAAAAAGGCAATAATTTTTTGATTCCAAGATGAAAAAGGTATTGATGTGAAAGGTGAATTTGATAGCGAGATGAAAAGGGACGTAATATTTTGTTTATTTTTACAGGACGAAAAATAATACATATATGATTTTGAAACTGTTGCAAGATGAAACAAGATTTGCATTTGATGATTTGAGTTTAATCACATGTTTTTTCTAAGATAGAGGCGTCTTCTTCTTACTTTAAGATATAAGTACTGTAATCAAATCAACTTAATTTATATGTTGCATGTTACTTCTTTATGTAATTTATATGTTACTTCCAAAAAACTTTCCGTACGGAAGTTGTTCCAACTGAACGTAATAAATACGTTTCACATATATTTTAAAAGAATTCTAGATAGGAAATGGAATCAGGCCTTTAGGTTGTTTATACCAGAAGCGTGCGCTTTTTCCATTAAGATAAAAGTGCGAGATTTTGATACATATTGAGAATGGACATGTGTGTAAGGAACAACTTATAAAAATAAATAAATAAAAAGCAGTCTACATTTGGTTTGAGGAATTAATATTGAATTTATAAAAAGACATTCGAATAGCTATTCAAATTACGATAAATACAGTAAATTGCATAAAAGCGTTTTTTTTTCCTAAGCGAAAAATCTTTTTTCTTTTCCTTCAAATCTACATTTTTTCAATTCAGTGATACACATAGTTCACATCATAATTTCTTTATCCGTTGACCGTTAAAGCAAAAATAGTATTCCAATTTATTGTGTTCAGTTTCATCTAATAGTTCTAGAACAGCGGTTACCAACTGGCGGCCCGCGGGTCACATCCGGCTCGCGAAGCCTTTTTTGTGGCCCGCGATCTAAAATATTTTAGTTGTCATTTTTTCACTGACAATTTTCGGAAAAAAATCTATTTGGGTTTAAAATACTTTTCTTTCGTTAAAAAAAAACCCTAATTTCTTCATGTCTGTGAAATTTAACATATCAACGGTGCAAAAAAATTTGTTTATCAGGTAAAAGTCTACTTCTTATTTTAATTTGTAATTCAATACTTTTGTTTTGTACAACTTTATAAAAATCTGACAGTAATATTTAATGTTCCTTCAAACATAAAAGACAAAAGAGTCCTATATAAAATTTTTTATAAAGTTGCGGCCCGCCATTTGACTGGTGTTTTTAATTGCGGCTCCCGGCCTCATGTAAGTTGGAAACTCCTGCTCTGAAACAAGATTGTAGTAAAATTAGTTTGACTTTTTTTTCTAGTTTTTATAGGCAAAAAATATGGATTAAACGAATCTGTTTTTTTTTTTTTGCTTCTTTTTTTAACAATTTATTCAGATAATTTAAAAAAAAATTCAGTTTCAAAATAAAAGGGAGGAGATTATAATCACAGGATTGAACTTAAATATTCTATAATGGTGGGGGTGTTTTTAAAACGATTGGCTCTTTAACTTTGGAGTTTGTTCAGTTACAATAGTTAATTGGTGTATTTTATGAACACACCAGTTTAATTTGCTGAATGTAATTTTCGACAGATCCATTTTACAAGGAAAATCATACGCTGTGCTTAGGATGACCTGAATCTTGCATATGAAAAAAATTGAGCACTACACTACAAACTATGAAAAAAAAAGCAGCGACTACAATGGTTTTGCTACTTACACTGCGATATTATCGACTATTGATCATTATGAATAGTTCTTCCACATTGAAAAAATCGCCTCGAAAGAAACAATTTCTTCCAACCCAAGAAGAAGAAACTCTTTTTCAAAAAGGGAATATTATTAAAACAATTTTTATTAAAAATTGCAGTCTACTTTAATTTCTAAGAAAGTTTCTTACTAAAGTTAAAACTAAAAGCATTAACCAGAAAAACAAAATTAAGAAATTTTTCAAGAAATTAAAAGAAGAAAAAAAAAGAAATTTCTTCGGTATTTTACGGAAAGGACTAAAGTAAAACCTTATTTAATAAATATATGAAGAAATATTAAAATATCATCATTAAATTTTGTTAATACAATTAAATTAGGACCTGAATAGCTCAACACTTTATTTCAGAAGAAATCATTCACAGATTAAGATTATAAAAATAATTTTTTGCGTGAATTTCGTGCTTAAGTATTAAATTAAAAAAGTATTACTTGAGCAAAAAGGATTAAAATAAAAAATTACCAACCTTCTCTTTAGCATAAATCTAATTTTATAATTCAACACATTTTAAGAAAATATTTTTCAAGTCTATTAATTTTTTTAAAATTAACATATTTTTTAAATACATATTTCCTTATATAATAAGAAAATGTTCAATAGCATAATATATAAATTATTTCGTTTAAAAGTAAAATTTATTAACAGTTATAATTGAGGCATTTAAATGTAATATTAATCTAAGAGAGATCAAAATATTTTAACACAGAAAAATAACAGCTAGGATTTTCGCTAGATGGCGACACTAAAATTTCCTCATGATCTTTCTGAAGTATTATTTTTTTATTATTAGTCACGAGAAAACAAAATATTTGTATTTTTTTTTCCGGCAGAGAAACAATTATTTATTCAACAAATAAATAAGAAATTACATAGATTTCACATAATTTTTGTAGTGCTTAATATAACTCTGCTATCTAAATTTTAGGTCGGTCGTTTACATTTTCGAGATATGTAAATGAAATAATTAATATTAAATCGATCTATTAAAATAATATAGCAATCTTAAAGTTTCGATGAAATGCAGAGAATATATAACGAATGCAAATTAGAGAGAACTAAATTATTTTTAATTCTCGTATTGATAAATTTTAACATAATCGATTGAAATTTTACAAAAAGCAAATGTATCAAAAGCAACATTTAAACAACACATTCTTATTAAATTATTTATTCATCTACTTTTAAGATATCCCTAGTTTATAAGTGATTATTAAGCTTATTAAAACGTTTATAATGAAAATATAGTCACTCCAAAACGAACGCGTTTTTTTAAATGTCAATTAATCTTTTTATAGAGATAGAATATTTCCCTTATGAATGGCTTCTCGGCAACGGAAGTCGGCTTGCGGTAAAACCAGTTTTACAAGATTTCTTGAGAGCGAAATTCAAGGGCGTCTTTTGTCACTACGCCTCTACATCTTAATTGAAATAATAATTCACATCTTATTTTAAACAATTTGTTACAAAAATAAGCAAGCTTTTTTCTTAGGAAAATTTATTAAAAAGCGAGTTCACAACTATACTCAATATTTAAAGATAAAAATAAGTTGCATTAATGGCTTGTTACCTGTGTTGCAATAGCTTATGTCACGTAAGGAAACGCTAAAAATTCCAAATTTTTTTCCCAAAATAGAGTGAAGGAAATTTCTGTCATTGCAAGATGCATTTGCTTTAAAATTCACTAAATTCCAAGTAACTACTTTAAAGTAGGTTCTTCACATTGTTTCAAAATTTATATAATTTAATGCTATAAACAAATTAATAAAAAAAAAAAAAACTAAAATGCTACTGCTCACAGTACTTACAACAAAAAATTTACAAACAGAAAAAAAAAATTATTCATAAACAAAACTGCAAAATTAAAAAAAAAAAAAAAAAAAAAAAAAAAAAAAAAANAAAAATAAAAAAAAAAAAAAAAAAAAATCAAAGTGCGTAGTGCGAAATTTTTTCTCAATTTATTCAAAGTGCAATATTGAATTTATTGAAAGTTTCAAATGGGAGAAAATAAGGTTTGAATAAAGTTTTGCTTTCAATGTTGTTTTTTTTTTTTGCACGTCAAATCAAATGAAACTAAATGTAAATAAAAGAAAATTAATTTTTAAGCATGGTTCTATTTTGCCTGCTACAGGAACCATACAAATATATTACTAATTGTTAAAAGAACTTCGTTGAATAATTATGATAAAAAAAAATGCTATCGTGAAAGACAGAAATCAACTTTTCCAGCGATACTTTAATATTGAAAGGTATTACTTATATTGCATATTTTATTGTAAAACTAATTTCTTTAAGAGAATTCAGGAACGTTAATTAAATTTCACTGCTGTCTAATTTAAATAAAAGAAAAAGGTAACTCTTATATCTTAACAGATTGATACCTGGGAAAACATAAATTTTAACTTGACCATTTTTTTTATTAGCGAATACTACAGTCTCTTATTAAACTGGTTATTCTCCCAATAAAATCCGTAATTTGATAATAATTATTTTGTGAAGATTTGAGAACTACATGCTTCGATAGACATTCTAGTGTATAATACATAGTAAATGTTAAAATGGTATAAAAATAATTAATTTATACCATTATAGTATAAGATTAATCGCCAGGTATAAAAATTAATACCTGGCGTAGAATTGCTCTATAGTGAAAGTCCCACTTTCAAGGTGAAACTTTTAAATCGAACTATTGTTCAGTATTGTTCCCAGATAGGTACAATAAGTTTCCGGCCATTTCCACTTGATAATTCTCCAAGTTCTTCATGCAAACAGTTTGTTTATAAATATCGAAATTATTTTATTATTATCTAATTTTTAAAATTAAACGCATTTTAAGTTAATTTATTGATAATAAATTATAATTTAATGCCTTTTAGTTTTTAAGTATTTATTTTTTATTCAATACACTCTCACTTTTGAGTTCAAATTGCTACGAGTCTCATGTTTTTATGCGTAAGAAATTTAAGTACGATTAGAGTTGTTTCGTGTTTTGACTAAACAAAATAAAGATATTAGATGGAATACAACAGTAAAATCTAAATATTTATAAAAAAAAAAAATTCAACAGCATACAGGCGGGAAAACATCCGAAAAGTGAAGTTAAACAATCAGAAAAAAAAATCCCTTGCCTCATTTCATCAACTTTAGATATATTATTCTACGTATTCTATATCAGTGTCCCCCCAACCTTTTTATCACCGCGGACCTGTTAACGTTTGATAATTTTACCGCGGCCTGCTGGGGGGAGGGGGGGACGTTGATTGTTTATATTTTAGATCATTTTGATTTATTAATTTTAATTTAATTGTAATTAAACATGCCTTCCAAACAAAATACAGTTGCAACAAAAAATAAATATAAAGTGATTTAGCATTTCAACTTACTAGAACGTTAAATCAATGAGTACCCTAAGCTTNTAATTTTAATTTAATTGTAATTAAACATGCCTTCCAAACAAAATACAACTGCAACAAAAAATAAATATAAAGTGATTTAGCATTTCAACTTACTAGAACGTTAAATCAATGAGTACCCTAAGCTTTTTTCTTTGCAATGAGACGGTTCCATCTGGGGGTAATTGAAGACAATGATACATTACAAAAATTTATGTCACTACCTTCGAGGGCCCCATTTTATAAACAAATAAAATTTTAATGGAACACAGATATTTTTAATTTGGGGTATAAATTCAGTTTCAATGAAATGGGCGGCCCGGTACCATTTGATCCACGGACTGGGGGTTGGGGAACACTGTTCTATATCGTGAAATATATAAAGATCAACTGGGAAGAACGGTTAATGTTCACTTTACAAAAAAAAAATGACTATTGAATCACTATTTGTTGCATTTTGAGGATTACTGAGTTTTAACAAATCATCAACATGAAAAATCGGTTCTGCTCGAGAGTTATTAAACAGTTAAGATGGACTGTACTATGGAAAAACAGTTTCTGTCTGTGTGCTTTAGTTTTCTTCTTCAGAATCAGCTTTCGTAGAAATTAATTATTCTTTTCCTTGATCTTTATAAAACAAAACATTTTTATTTGGTACCAAAGTTGAAAATAAAGAAATTTTAATTTAATTTTCTTCGAGAATAATTCAAACTAACATTCAGGTAGATAGCAGTAGAAGAATATAATGCACGACTAACTTATTTAATGCTGCAGCTATTTATGGCAACTCAGATGTAAGAGTAACTGATAGTGACTTTGGGAAACATTTATCAGTTAGCTCTTAAAATTGATGACAAGAATTTTTTAATTTGAGAGTGCAATTTTTCTAATACATATGAAATAAAATTTTTGCTAAAAAATATGTCAATATAAATGCATCAATGAGCTAAAAAAATAGTAGGTAATTTATTTATTGAAATAAATTAACCAACTACTGTCAGAAAATATCTTCCAGAATACATACCAATTTAAAAAAAAAAAAAAAAATATTATTAGGATGNAAAAAAAAAAAAAAAAATATTGGACCCTTAGGTACCCCAAATTAATTCGCCTGATTTTTCCTGATAGATAAAATTCTCGGACTTCTTCTTGTTCTGTGGCCACCCTGAACAAGTAAGTAATTCAAACACTGTAGGTTTTGTTACATTAATAGTTATAGAGCATATTTTTGATTAAAATGCAACCATAATGTTAAAAATGCATTTAAAAAAAAAAACCTATACGCAACGGAAACAACATTAATGCTATTCAAGAGGTTAGACCTGTCTGTAAACTTGAAAAAATTTTTTTTTTCTTCTTTATTGCACAAAACGAAATTAGACCATCAATAACACCATCGTGTGAAAATTATAAGTAAATTAACAAAAAAATGACAGGTTAGGTGATCCCACAAAATAAGATTTGACGCAAGATTACAGTTTCATAAGATTGGTTTGACATAGAAAAATATGTCATCTTTTACATTTTTTTCATGCATATAATAAAGATTATTCACTAACAATTTCCTGAAAAAATTTTAAAATTACCTAAATGTCACTCTCTTAGTCTATGGAACTTTTTAACTAATTAAATATTTTTACACCAACATTTCTATATTTAAAGTATATTAATAAATTGTGCATACTTTAAGATGTAAAATAATATTTTTAAAACTGTTTAATCATTTAACTCACAAAATTATGTCATTCCTGGCACAAGAAATGTTTCTATAATTTTAGAGAGAAAAAAAAAGAGCAAATTTTTAATCTTGTGAATGGCAAACCTATTAATTCCCACTATTCTGTTGGATTAATAAAATGCTTTGAAGATCAGATTCACTTGACGTTCTTATCATAGATTTAAAGTTCAAAAGTGAGGAATACCACAGTTTCTGTTGTCATTCTCCTGTAAAACATCCCTATTCTACAAAATACAGTTTTTTAAAAATAATACCTCATTATAGGCAATAAAGTGACGATTCTAGTAAAAGGACATTCTTAAGACTAAATCTATCTTTCGAACTTCGTAGCAGAACTAATATATATATATATATAACGAATTTAGAATCTGTGATTTGAAAATGTTAAGTTTTTGGAGTATCAACTTTTATACAGCATATAATAGTACCACCTCAATCCTATTTCAGAGAAGGTATGTTTTCCTAGTCAGGCAAATAGCAAAAACGCTTTGGAATCTTTTAATCTCTTTTGGTCTTATTACTATTTATTTATATAGCAGTATTCGGTGCATTGACTATTACTTATTTATCATGGTTTGAGGTTTAACTTTAATACCTAGAATAACAGATATTTTAAGTCGTTGACGATTTTTACTTTCTATACATCCGATCCATGTAATTTTTGTTTCCTTATCTTCTTTAGCTATATTTTCTTAAATATATGGCTTTTAAATTTTTTTTTGATTGAAATTATTTTTTTTAATCCCCCACTACAATCAAAAGACCAATATTTAAAATGAAAAGTCAGTATTCAAAGTCCCAATTTTGTTGCTTCTTTTCCTCCTAATTGAATGATTAAATAAGTTTTGATGTTTTCTCTCAAATTACAAAGAATTTTTTGCTGCTCTACTAACATTATTAAATTTTAATAAATTGTAATTAACAGTCACGAAAATAATTTTCTCTTATTTTTTTGATTTAATAAGTAGTTGATTTTTGTCTTATTTTAAAATGTTGAGCAAGAAGCAAAATGATTCTAAACTAATAATCTAGTGTTCAGCAAAAATTTTTCCTATTACAGTATAAATTATCCAAATGTTTAAAGATTGCCCTATAAAAAATATTTCTATACTTTTTAACGTCTCTCGCTAACTCATAAGGTATTACGAATGGGTGCTTTCCAGTTCACATAACAAATTTTACAAAATTGAAAGGAGGTGCCATATCAACTATACAATGTATGAAATTAAAAAAACTAATCACTTTGAATATTTTTTGATCTAATGATTGGATTTTCAACTACTAGAACTCAATCTTAATGGTTTGAGCAGGTGATCTAAAATATGCCAAAAAATTAGAGCAGACGATATCTTAAGTTACAAAATCAAATACAAAAACTTATTTTCTTTGAATAAATTTTTCTTTTTAGCACCCCTCAAAATAGAGGAAGAGGGTGCATTCAGGGAAATATAATTCCAATAGCTTGAGCAGGAGAACAGTAATTAAAGTCTGAACCCCTTAAAGTTAATTTTACTTTTTGGGTATTTCATCATATCTCAAGAATTATTGCACACAATAATCGAATTCGTTTATTCAAAGATAATTCCATGCAAAGAATTATTTTTGATAACTATTTAGTATACTATTTTTATCATTTAATTTAATAACAGTAGAAAAATTTGAATTGTGAGATTTAAAAATTTTTACATCATTTCAAAGAATAAATTCATAGGGCAAAAAAAGAAATTTGAAAAAAATCGGTTGAATAGTTTTTTATAAAATTGAATTTTAAAGAAGTCATATATTAAAAATTCAATTTTTAAGGGTTCAATTACTCTTTAAATGCTTCACATAATAATTAATGAATAAATTTTAGGAAAAGTAATAATTACAAATGAGCAATACTTCAATTCCAAGAACGTAATTAAACAATGCAATAAAACACTATTGTAGCTAGGAATAATTTAAATTATTATCATGTTTACACACATATATAGTGTCTTTATGATTAATTAAATGATAGAAATAAAACAATATGATTATATTTAATGGAAAATGGATTTCACTGGAGTTAAGGGGTAAATAGGTATTTTTTTCTAAAAACCTTTTCAACTTTTAAAACTTTCTCTATAAAAGTCACTTCCAAAAAATTTTGAAGTTAGAAAATAGCATTTTTTTCTTTCTGATCCATAATAGTACAGGTTAAGGAATGGGTTCTATTGTCAGTGGCAGTTTGAAACCCATATGGCTTCAGATCAATGTGTAAAAGCTTGTTTGGGAAGTAAAGGCGGCCGCGGTGCAATGTTGAAAACATTGCCACCATTATGCTGTTGGTCACGGATTTGTGGATTCTTGAACTCCATGGCTATTGTGAGATGCCAGACTTAACTTTTCAAGTTAATATTGCCAGCGTTAGAAGATAACTGAGTATTTGACACATAACACTAATGCTCAGCAGCACTTAACAGTGGAACTGATTACTCCAATGTTAAAAAATGCTGGTCGCTTTAAAGAAAAGGTGAAGTCTAACTCCGAACTACCCTAATTAGAGTATACGGAAAAATATCTCACCCGTCGCCGCAATAGACCTGCTCAGGTTCGCACCAACTGTGCTGGTCGAGGGACACTGCGAGGCCCCACTGTCGCATTTATTTAAAAAGAACAAAACTTACGTTCGATTTGGCAACAATCTGAACAGAAAAGGCGCACAGGGCTTCAGTTTCTTTTACAATGAAAGATTAAATAAGTTTTTGGATTACATGAGTATTTCAATCACAAATTTCAAACGATAAAACATAAACATAAGTATAGTTAAGTTAAAAAGGACCATAAGACCCCGAACCCAAAAGACCCTTATAATAAAATCATAAATAAATAACAGGCCAAATGACCTTTATAATTAGCAAATAGATTAAAACAATGAGGTCAGATGGCCAATATAAAAATCACTAAAAGGTGGCAATTCATGCAATTAAACCAGAAGTAATTAAGTACAAAATAACGAAGGCATCGAGGGAAGAGCTTGTACAGATGGTTGTTGTTGTTAATTTACGTCGCACTAGAGCTGCACAATGGGCTATTGGCGACGGTCTGGGAAACATCCCGGAGGATGATCCTAAGACATGCCATCACAATTTTGATCCTCTGCGGAGGGGATGGCACCCCCGCTCCGGTAGCCCGACGACCTGCGCGCGAAGTCGAGCACTTTACGGTAGCACAGTTTAACGAGGACCAATACCGCACACCCTCGGTCCCAACGCAGACTGATCCAAGTGGTCACCCACCCGCACACTGACCGCAGCCAGTGATGCTTGACTTCGGTGATCTGCTGGGAACCGTGTCTTATCGATCAGTCCACTGCGGGACCTTGTACAGATGGAGGGCAGCCTTTAAAATATTGAAAGCAGTACTGGAGACTTAGTAGGGGCCAAAATTAAAAGCAGTTGGTTACTTGAAAGGTTCACTAAAAGTGGACAAAAGTACATTTAAGTCCAAAACAGTGTAAAATTGAAGTAGTGAGCCGTAAAAGATTATGAAAATCGTTTCAAAAAAAAGTTAAAGTGATTCAACCAAAATAAAGTTAAAAGTAAAAAGGGTTAAAGTTAAAAGGACAATAAAAGTGAGAAGTTAAAAGTAAGGTCAAAGGACCAAAGATGAGGCTTAAAAATGGGAGATAGATAAAAACTGGATGAAAAGTATAAAAATTGAGTAGAATTAAAAGGAAATAAGTTAAAAGTGGTAAAAACAAGAGGTATAAAAACATTGAGACACCCAACCATGAACTTCAAAATACACTCTGCAAGCTCAATAATGAAGGGTTTAAAAATAGAATAAAAGGTACCACTTGTGAAGTGGCTCTGGAGTATTTTATGTGGGCAGATTCTGAGGTTAGTCGATGCTTGTTGCCAGCACATCTTCCAAGGTTGTTTTGATAATAGTTTTAATTATGTCCCTACAGGTCAACTTAGCAAAGCACTGATGTTGATTAAAATCATTTCCACGGAGTGCCTGGAAGTTATTTTAGAGAAGAAAAAAAAGTAGGCATTGGTTCATTGTAAGAAGTTNAGGTTTCAAAAAAAAAAAAAAAAAAACTAACTTTTCAAAAATATAGAACATTTTCAAATTCTTTTTTACGTAAAATAATTTTTTTGGCTCAAGGTTTTTCTAGATTAATTATCATGCCATGTTAGTTAGAAATATACCCGTTATGAGAATAAAAAATTAACTCCCAAAATTTAGTGACTTGGTGTTCTGTTAATTTTGATCTGTAATGAAATTTTTTCTGAAAAAATAAAAAGATACAGTACATATAAATCAATGAACAATGGAAAAATATATCACATGAATCAAATAGAGTTTAGAAAAATGAATTATAGTGTCAATGCAAATTTCTGCACCAAGCAAGAAATAATAAATCATTGTTATGACACAGATGTGATATAAATATTTAATAATCTTGTTCATATTTGAAACACTTATAAAATGTATAACTATACAATATTAAAAAACAAATACATAAGCGATTTTGAAACAATTTTTGATCTAGCACTAGAATGTTGATTTCCTTTTCTATCCTTTCACAATGGCTTCGGAGGCATGTTTGAATGTGGCATAGTACCAGGTGTTGCATTGATTGGTGTTCCCGTTAAAGTATCAGGACAATGCTTCTAGAGAAAAATGAATGTTTTCAGATCAGCATGATTATATTACACACAATAGTTTCCTTTTTTTTAAATAATTTCCAATTTCTAGTAAATTTAAGTGGGAAAAACTTTCCGAGTGAAAAATTGCCTTTAAAGATTAAGTTTAAAATTTTTTACAGGAGTTGAATGTAGATTATACACTAAGACTGTAAACAGTTTCCATATAACAGTAAACAGTTTCCATACAGCACAGCTATAAACATTAGACAAAATGACTACACCAAACATAAACCAAATCTGACACACAAAAATGAAATAAAGAAGGCAAGATAAGGTAATTCTGAGTTAAGGGATCTGTGTTTACCAAAAGAAGGAAAACCTCTGAGGGATATTTGAGATTTGTAAGACATTTTCAAAGACACTGTAAAAAAAGGATAACAACCACATACTAATTTTTAAGAAGATTATTTAAGTTCAAGAAATTAGAGGCAAATGAGAGTTCAACCACAACTACCTTAACCAAATTTTTAGAGGAATACAAAAATTTAGGCAAAATAAAATACGGATTTTAATTATAACATTGAAAGAAAATCCATATACAGTGAAAACTCTTGGAAGCGACCACTTTTTGTTCTACATTAAAATGGGCGTTAATGGAGGTTGGGCCCATGTCTTGGGGGTTACATTCATCGACTTCAAAATATTGTCGAAGGTACATATTTTCTTTGCAAGCAATTTTACTTTTACTCAGAGTCATTTTCTTGGGGTGGAAATGTCACTCGTGTTGGCATCATGAACACCAGATCGATGAATAAAATTTAGCTTCAATAAAAATGACCTTTACTGATATAATTATGTGTAAAAACAAATTTACTAATTCTTTTTTAATAAATAAACAATTATGTATGGAGGAAGGTTTTAAGGAAGGCTCTGGCCCATAAAGAGCTGCCATGCCAATAGAAGAAGAAACAATGCTTAGTTTTTTCTGAAATAACTTTTTTTCTTCTAATTTAACATTCAACTCTAAAAAAAAAAAAAAAACATTCATTGCATCGTCTTTAGTGCACTGTGACTGGAACATGAAGTTGTTGATCTCTTTCAGAGATAGTCAAAAAGATCTCTCTAAATAAGAGTCTCACACAAATATTTCGAATGTATTGAATCTACTTATTATTTTTTTTGTTAATAATTTTTGCTTTGATACTTTTTCGTGTTTCCTTATTTGACCTTTTCCGCATTTGGTTTTGAGGTTTGTCCGGTCGATGAGGGAGGTTTCGATGGTCGCTGCTATAAGTTTACTTCAACACAAAGTCTACAGAAAAAATTCCGTGCCGCTCATAAGTGGTTGCAAATAGAGGAGATTGGTACACAGAGGCAAAGCCCGCACTAAGCACTCGCCACCTCGCAAAATGCAATGAAATCGTAAATTTGGCAAATAAAATTGTGTTTTTGTGAAAGTATTGGTGAATGATTTTTTTCCACCGAAAAGAAATTAAAATTACGCCAAAATGAATTTTTCTAAACCAATTAGTATTTTTTTATTAGATTACAGCAATTTTCGGTAGATTCATCCCATAACCAATTAGAATTGGGTCCAAATAATATAAGCCTGTAACAAACTACTGTAAAATAGTTTCTTAGGGGAAAAAATTAATCATAAAAAATTGTTGAGATTCGAAAATTGGCAAATACTTTTGATAATTGGCTAATTTACTGGTTAATAATTTGAAAACCTTAGCGCGGGTCTTGCAGAGGTGGTCTTGCTTGGATGCTTCACTATATAATTAGTAAATTCAGATATTTACATTAACAAAATTATACATTTTGATAAAAAGTGCCTTGATGTTCTGCCTTTTTCTACTGGTAAATGTCAGAATTCGATAGTTTTTGTTTAATCCTAATTTAAATATTAATTTATACATTGTTATTATATTTATATATATATTATTATAATACGTATAGATTTTGCTTTTATTTTTGATAAGGTTTTTAAAAATATAAGACTGTATTTTTGCAACACTCTATGTAATACAGAATTTGTTCTAAGCTAAATTTGTGAAGAGCTGCCCTGTTTGAATACTGCACATAAAAAATTTCGGCCAAATACGCAAAAAGTGATAGATTTTCCCTCATAAGTTCAAGTTTTCTGAAATAGTTTTTCGATCATTTCCTCAGAATTATATTTTAATACAGTGAAACATCTCGGGAGCGACTACTCTCCGTTCCACAGTAAAATGATCGTTGATGGAGGTTGGTCTTCTTAAAGGTTACCTCCACTGATTTCAAAATTGTTATCGAAGGTACATGAATTTATTTTTAGTCAGTGTCATTTTGTTGGTCCGGAAATGCCTTTTCTGTTCGCGTCATGAAATGAACTATCAATGAATAAAATTTAGCGTCTATAAGAATGATCCCAACTGATTAAATTATGCGCAAAAACAAATTTGCTAATTATGAATAACAAAGCTATTTTAAATAAATAAACTTGTATGTTTTTTGTTAAAGCTTTCATTTCATTTTATATTATACAAATTAATAAGCATTAAAAGATGAGAAGAGGTTTGTTTGTTTGAGATGCTTATTTTTTTCTAATTTAATTTTCGCCTTAAAAGCATTCTGACTGCAACACGAGGTTGTATCGTCAAAAAGAGCTCTCTAAATAAGAGCCTCAGACAAACATTTTGAATACATTTTAATCTACTTATTTGTTTCAAATTTTTGTTTTGAGATTTTTTTCAGTTTGCTTATTGAACTGTTTCCGTATTAGGTGCAGATGTTTGCCTGGTTGCTGGGCGAGGTTTTAATGGTCTCTCCTAAATGTTTTCTTCAACACAAAGTCTATGGAGAGAATTCCGTGCCTTCCAAAAATGGTCGTAAATAGAGGTCCTGGAGGTTTCACTGTATGAAGATAATACATGTTATTACTACACACAAAAATAGGAATTTTAAATTTGATTACGACTCACGATTTTGAACTTCTTTACAAGTTTAGTTAGAGAAGATTCCATTGTCAGTCACTTTCTGATTATTTTTTCGATGGTTGTTGATCATCCCCCCCAGTCATTTACACATAATTTTTCAAAAATATAATTTCATATTTGAGTAATAACTTTTTTTGAGAATTCATTGTTAATTCATTTAGTTTTCTCATTGGTTATTTATTATTTTCCAACCATTTCTACGAGGCTTTTCAAATTATGATACTTAAATACTGTGTTTCATGACACACAAATTTAAAATTTGAGTGATTATAGTTCGAGGTGCTCGAATTGTTACAATTCCATCAAAAATCTATGCCTACCGATAATTTTTACAGAACTTATTAAGAATTTTTCAGTTATTTCCACATGGTTCCCCAAATTCCAATATTTTAAAAATAATGATATTTGGAATACAATGTTATTACTACACACAATTTAGATTTTGAGACATTACTTTTGATGCACTTGGTTTGCGACTATTTTTTCTAAATTCCTGTCATTTTCTGATAGTTTCTCTTTGGTAGTAATTTATCAATCTCTCTTTTTGCCAACATTTTTTAAAATGGCTCCTTATTTTCAAATAATTAGTTCACATTTTTCTGAAAAATAGTCACTATTTAGCCTTTTTTTGGAGGAAATAGTAGCCAATCACTCGCCACCCTGGTTTTAGTAATAACCTAAGCAGCAATTTTACCTTGGCCTCAAAATAAATCCTATAAGAATATGCACCGAGGGACTAATATTGGGATGTCTATATTTTTTAATATTGGTCCTAGAATGGCCTATATAGGGTCTACATTGGCCAATATAGAACCTAAATTGGCTATTTAATGGATATAAAATATTAGGTGAATCTGACAATTTGATATAGGACCGATATTGGCTGTAAAATATCGGGTGAATCGGAAAAGTTTATATCAAGCTAATATTGGAAAAATAACGGCGCGTTGAATCCTAACTGAGACAAGATTCATGAATATTGGCCCAAGTTATTTTGCTGCAAGGTAAATAGTGGCATTTCAGTCGCTAGCAGAGGCCCTGAATTAACAGTATTGTGGTTATTTATATCTGATATGCAAAATCTCAATCACTTACTTTCTTTTTCTTCTTTTCTTTTTTCTTCTTCTTTTTCTCCTTCTCCTCATCATGCCTTTTCTGTTTCTTGTGTTTTTTCTCATGCTGACCTTCATTACTTGTTTCTGGCACAAACACAGCTGGTTTTAATACCTCTGAAATAACATGCATTAATAAACATCTTACAAGCCATACATATTAAACAAAATTTGTAATAATAACAAAGTTATATCTTAAATAAGGGTGCACAACCTGTAACATGGGTATCTGACGCCGCTCTTGAATAATAGAGCAGTTCCCCTATTAATTGCCAAAATAAAATACTTTAAAAAATAAAATAAAAAAACACAACGCAACGTATTTAGGCACTTTTGACAAATTTGTTTTGAAAAAAAATTTTATTATTGGAATGTTAATTTTTTTTGTATGTTGTATCTTAAAAAATTACATTTTTACAGTTATTTCAATGAAATATTTTTCTTTTTAGAAACTTAGGCATTATAAAAAATGATTTTAATGCCAATATTACCTCTTTAGAAAGCTTCAAAATAAAGTTATTAATAGTTTTATTTTTCATCATATGCTTGTTTGTTATTACCTGGGAAAAAAAAAAGATTAAAAGCTAAGTTTTAAGCTAAAATGACTAAAAGTTATGGCACATTTATTGGCAATACATTAATATTTTGAATAAGGTATAGCTTATAATAAACAAAAACTGACACACATAAGCATAAAAAAAAGCTTTCCTACAAACCTTGCTGAGATTCTTGAGTAGGAGTTTCATTGCCTTTGTGTTTGTGTTTTTTATGCTTTTTCTTTTTCAGTGGTGGTTGACTCATTAGTCTATATTGCTCTGGAAGCTAAAATATTATAGATGCATATAAAAAAAGTCGAAATACATACACAATTAAAATTTAAAACTAATAGAAACTAATGTAATCTTAAAATTGCTTTTTTATTGCAAATAATTTTTCTCATACCTAATAAAATACATAAATTATACTTGTGAAGCTAAACTTTAAACATTAAGGCTGAAATAGCCTGTTTGCATATTTTCTAATGGATTACGTTAAGTTTAGCAAAGGTTTTAAATTCAAACATTTTTAAGCTTTTCTTTTTATTTAAATTATAACTTAAAAATAGTGAAGAGGAGTAAATTTATAAATAGTTTGAGAATCTAAGCAACAACAATTACTAACTTCATAATATAACAATTCAATGTAAAAAATAATGTATGAAAATCTAGCAATATTATTCAGCAGCAGCACAGTCATTCTTAGTTCTAAAAAGTACCAGTACTGCTAAGAACTGGAGCTGTGTTTCTTCTGATGCCCAGGGTGAAGCTCTAAATTTTACCATGCTCTAGGGTTTCAGCAATTTCATTGTATCCTGGCATTTAAGAGGCCTGTCGCATTGCTACACCATCTCCTGTTAGCAAACTTAATGTATAAAGAATATTCTCAGCATTAAAATGTATTTACAAAGCCTTTAAATAAAATATGAAAGACGATTTATGAGATTTTTTCTTCTTTTCTTGAATTAAATTAAATTTGTGCTTTCGGTGAGAGTTGATGATTTTGCTATTATTTCTTTTTAATGTTCTTTTTCATAGTAAAAATTTCAAATCAAAATCTGAAATTCAAATGCGCTGATATTTCATAAGAGTGGAACAGTGTATATAGTACTAAAAACAATGCTTCAAATTTAGGTTAGCCAAATATGTAATATAAATTTAAACAAAAATATTCAAATAATAAGAACAAGTTTTTTAGAAGAAAAAATAAACAGTTGCATTAAATACAATATTAATTTAGTTAGATATCAATAGTAATGTAGTTTTATGTACATAAATTGTTTTAATGTCAATAAAAAACTACAAACAAGCATAATTTTTTCCTTAATAGTCATAGATTTAAAAGAGCTTAAGGTAGTAACAAATTATTAGTATAGACTCAGAGTAACTAGGAAAAAATAGTTTACTAGAAAATATGTAATAATGCCAAGACAAATTAAAATATTTTGCTCTGGCTACATTAGAGTTACCTTTAAATAAACATAAAGTATCTTACAGTGAATTTTTAGCACATATAATATAAACAACCTAAAATGTTTTAAACATAATAGAAAATTTAAGAAATGAGAAAATAATAAAAGAATGCTTAACTTATTTTAAATTTTAAAAATAGCAAATACCATTCTTAAAACATACAGGGAAGAAAAAACAAGGTTTAAAAATCTATGTTTTAAAAGAAAAAAAAAATATTTACCGGTCCAGGGTGTAGTCTAAAGCCAGAGAGTTGTGAACCAGTAAGTGGTAAAAGTTCTTTTCCCCCAATAGGTGGCTTATCAATTAGAGATTTTAAGCAACTGAAGAAAAAAAAAGAGCAATTTTTTAAATCAGAAACTATGACAATAATTCAAAGGTTTGATACAAAATGAAATTTTCATTAGTTATTCTTTCGTAGAATTCCAGAAACCACTATCTTTTTTCATCATTTAAATATTAGGTCCAAGTATATTACAACAAGTGCTTTTTCTTTTCATGAAATATTAAAGGTGTATCTTGAATTATAGTAGACATTTAGCGCTATCAGTATATCCTTTTTGGGACACACATTTTTATTGTTAAAAATATTTACTAGAAAAAATTTATACAAATTAATTTATATATTTTTATACTAACAATAAGATTTAGAGCTGTAAAGAATGTATTCTTTATTTGACTGATAAAGAGACATGCTCTTATTGTAGGGGCCTGAAACCAGAGCTGTCACTGGAGTAAGACTCCAAAAATAATGGCTTGAGTTGCTTCAGATATGAAAAATAGTCTCTAATGTAACTGCCAGATCCGTATAATAGTTTTCCTCTAACATATTTTTACTTTAATGATATAAAATATTCCAAATAATGTATTTTTTTCAGACATTTGCACTTTAATATATACAATAAGTTAATTTTAAATACACAAAAAGCAAAAGCCTTAAACTTTATGTGTTGAAGATGCATAGATATCATGCAATCTAGATGTTTTCAGAAATTTTCAAAAAATAAAATAAAAAGGAAATGTACATGAAAGAAAAATGCACATATGTTAAGTGTTGGGCTACTTTAAATTTTTTCAGGTGTAATTGTAAATATATAAATAAAAAAATACTAAATTTAATGATTTAAAAACACACAAACATTATATTGAGAAACAGTTGGCTGATACGAATTCTGATCTCGGCTTGCACTGCTTATCCTCAATGGTAGAGGTATTTGTGGGTTAAAACCCCCTTGCGGTCGGGCTATCCGTGATAGGTGATCCATGAAACTCAAAAGCGTGTTAGTGACATCAAAAGATCCTCCATAAAGGCTAGTTTGTCTCAATGCTTGATCCAGGTGTCTTGTCTTGGGGGCTGAGTTCATATTTACGAGACTACAGAGTTGAACGTTGAGTGATAAACTCCGAATTGGGCTTTGAGGCCAGTTATACAAAAAATTACACTTCTTTTAGTTGTTTGCTCTTTTTAAAAGTAATCTGTTACATGTATATTAGTCCAAAAGCAAGTGACCAAAAATCCTATTAAAGCACAAACAAGTCATTATCCTTGTGCAGTCCCAAATTCGAATAATTTTGAAGCGAGAGTAAAAAATAAAACAGTATATTTCAACATGTTAAAGAAACATAACTTTTTTAGTCAATGATTACACAGTAAATATGATAAAATTTGCAGTTATTGGCTCAGAAGCTACCTATTGGCGATAATCTCGGGTTTGGTGAAAATGGTCAAGGGGATATTCTCAAAGTACCAAATTTTTTGCTCTAAGCAAAATAATTCTAGAATTAAAAATATAAGGTATGCTTTTTTTTATTTTGAGATTTAATTTGCTTTATTATGTTATACTTAAATTGAATAAATTATATTTTTAGTTGTTTTCGCTTTTTAAAAGTAATCTGTTATATGTATACTAGTCCAAAAGCATGTTCTGTTTTTTTGGAACCACTTTGAGATCTGTGCAAAATTTAAATTTAAAATATGCCATTTATTTTTTGAGATTCATAATTATTTCTTTAAAGTCGAAATTTGTTCTTATTAATGAAAATAGAATATTTCATAAACTCTATTTAATTTTCCAATGCAAAAAAATTAATTAAGTATTGAAGTAGAATTTCGACAAGGATTATAAACTGCATGTGTTAAATGAAAAATAAGTGGAGTAGACTAAACTAATGTGCATAGCATAACTCCATTTAAGTTTCTTTTCCGAATATTTATTTACCCCCAAGAATCGTAGAACACACATATTCTTACATACATTTATTTTTATACATAACATTAAAATAGTTTCACAAATCAATTGATACTCAACCAACACCTTTCTTTAGATAAATAATCCTACGAAACTAAAGTGGTAAGGTATAACCTGATTGACAACTTCATTCCTTTAAAAAATAAACAAATATGAAATAACAGTTGACATATTTCAAGCACTTAAGAAACAAGTGCCCATTTTCAAAACTTGCCAGACTTGAAAATAAAGAAATAAAAATGATTTGAAATAAAAAACGCAAAGTTTCCAACAAAAAATGGGAAAATTAGAGTAAGAAACAAAATTAGAGTAAGAAACAAAATTAGAAAAACCAAAATTAGTAAAAAAAAAAAAAAAAAAAAAAAAAAAAAAAAAAAAAAAAAAAAAAAAAAAAAAAAAAAAAAAAAAAAAAAAAAAAAAAAAAAAAAAAAAAA
>NC_092205.1:11138687-11236871 GCF_043381705.1 Parasteatoda tepidariorum
TTTTTTTGTATTTTGTGAATATAATTTAGCATGTGTGTATCAGAAATTTTCTTGAAGAAATTCTCCGATTTAACTTTTTGAAACCATTCATTTAGGCCGAAAATATTTACACACACATTTGTAAATTTTAAATTTAAATATCTATTCTCTGGTGGTTGCAGCAGACAGACCTCAATTTTCTCATTGAACATTTTGTGTGGCACTGTGTAAGTTTTAATACTAACTTTTTTAAAGTTTTATATCTTAACAGTTAGATATCTGTTGCACATTAATTGTTTAATACATAGGTGCACATTAAAGTTATTGTAGCCCGAATTTTTATTATTTATTTAATATTTTTAAAAATATTATTATTAACAATTAAATATTTTTAAAAATCTACTTATTTTAATTTGTAATTCAATACTTCTGTTTTGTACAACTTGGTAAAAAATCTGACAGTAATATTTAATGTTGCTTCCAACATAAAAGAGACTTACATAAAATTTTGACAAAGTTGCGGACCACCATTTGATTTGTGTTTTTAATTGTGGCCCCCGACCTCATGTAAGTTGGAAACCCTTGAGTTATAACTTTAAATTCATAAAATAAAAAAATAAATAAAAAATTCTGAAATCACTGAAGTTTAAAATATAATTCTCTTAAGAAATGATGTTCTTTCCTTCATTTTTTGAAAGAAAACCATAAGAACATTTTGCATTTTAATAAAATGTGACTGTGAGAGAGGATTTTGTTACAAATTCAAATCAAGGTGGCCACTCAAATCAAGTTTCAAATTTCCCTGATTTTTCCAGTAAAATTCTTAAAATTTCCAGGTCAGTGTTTCCCCCCCTGCTAAAGTGCCGTATAGGTACATGAAAAGTGTCAATATTAGTGCATTAGTCAATATAGTGTAGCATTTCATTAAAAATTTTATTTTTTAAATATATCATCTTGAACAGATGTGGAGGAAACAATATGTTTAGCTTGCAGAAAATAATGCTTTCAATGAATAAATTTTTTTTTATGTGTTAAATAGTTTTTGCACAAAATGTACCAAATAGCAATGATCCAAAACAACCTTGGATAAGTACTGTTTAATATATTGTTATTAAGCGAAAGAAAATAATTCCAGGTGATTAGAAACCAATAAATTCTTATATTTATTTATATTTGAATATAGAGCCATTTTATACTGTATTTTATACAAACAGTGCTCTTTATAAAATTTTCTTTAAACCAATATCATAAGTCAAATGTTTAAATAATGTTGTTTGTTTCAAATTAGCCCTATTATTTTAAGTCATATTCAGTATTTGTAAACAAAAAATTATCAATTTCTTGTTTCATATTCTATCGAAAAAAAAACAAAAAAAAAAACTGGATACAATTCTTTAACTTTTATTCTTTTTTTTTCTTTCCGTTTCTTAATAGAAATTAGAATGTATTAAGAATTCCAATCTAACATGGTTTCCTAGTTTAGATAAGTCAATTGGTTTTGTTCTTATACCTGGGCAATTCCATGGTGTTGGAAAAAAATGAACATTAATTTCTTAGAAAAACTATCTTACAAAACAAAACTTTGCTGAGAAAAATAATTCCATTGTACAATAGCTTTCAGAAAAAGAGTGCAAGATAAAATCTCTAAATTATAACCAATTATTTTTTTCAGAATTTTATAAAGTTAAAAATACTAAAACATTTTGAATAATTTTGTTAAAAGAAAAAAATACCCCCCAAGCAGAGGAACAAACTTCAACAATTAATGAATTCAGCCCACAGAATAAAAGACTTAAAAAAAAGAAAGAAAAAACGTTACTTTTATGAACAGAAGCAAATATCCTAATCCTTTCTTCCACATTTTTGCCTTTCCTATACTACATAGTCCCATAATCTCCAATGAGGTCAAAGATTTCTCCATTCATTTCCCAACATAAAATAATTTGAAATGGCATTCTAGTTTAACTGGGTAATAATAAAGAGAATTTTAATGCAAGAAATGTATTGCTGAGTTGATGATATTTCAACTTTTTTACGATTAATTTACGTCTAAATAAAAGTGGATATAACAGATGGTAACATAATTTAAATTAAAAGAAAAATTCCAGCTTTTCTTTGAAATTCCCTGATTTTTCAGGTTTTTATCCAAATTTCCCTGACTTTTCCAGGTTTTTTCCAGTATAAAAAAATTTCCTGATAATCCCAGGTGAGTGGCCAGATATTCGGAACAATGTGAAATTGGGGAGGAAAACTCCATTTTAAAAATGAGATTTTTCTGCGACCTAAATAAATGATTTTTTTGTTGAAAAAATAGTTAAAATCATGACAAATTTTGTTTAATACCAAAACTCCATGACTTTCCAGGTGCACGGATACCCTGTAATTAAGAATCTCAAAAAATAAATGGCACACTTGAAACTTAAATTTTGCACAGATCTCAAAGTGGCTCCAAAAAAATAGGACATGCTTTTAGACTAATATATATATAACAGATTACTTTTAAAAAGAACAAACAACTGAAAGAAGTATAATTTTCAATTTAAGTATAATATTATAAAGGCAAAATAAATCACAAAATAATAAAAGCATATACTGTATTTTTAATTTTAAAATTATTTCACGTAGAGGAAAAAATTAAACATGTGGTACTTTGGGAATATTCCTTTGACCATATTCGCCAAACCCGAGATTATCGTCAAAAGGTAGCTTTTGAGCCAATAACCGCAAATTGTATCATATTTACTGTATAATCTTTGACTAAAAGAGTTATTTTTCTTTAACATGTTGAAATATATAGATATTTTTTTTACTCTGCTGAAAAATTATTCGAATTTGGGACTGCACAAGGATAATGACTTGTTTGTTTCTGCTTTAATAGGAATTTTGGTCGACGAAATGATTTATAATAATATATATGGATAGATTCAAGAATAATTAAATGTGTAATTAGATTTAAAAAAATGGAGGTTTTTACGTTGTTTTGATTCTTTTTATTAAAATTTTTTATTACATATTTTTACACTTAAATTTTTTTTGTTATTATTTGATTAATTCAATGTGCTTAGAATGATTATTTTGGAAATTGTTTTTCATTATGATGGAGCCAGAAGATTTGTGCATTTTAGCGAGCGTTGACAGGTCGATAGGATAATTCCAAATATTTTAACAACTACCAGTATAATTATATTATTTCATTTTGAGCAACTCAAAATAGTTTGAAATCAATTTATAGAAAATTTATATAACAGTGCTTTATAATTATTATTGCACTGTTGCATTAAAAAATCTATCAAAAATGATATATACATGGAAGAAATGAGATAGAAATTAAATAGTTACCTGTTATCTTGACTTCCCGGTCCATCAATATTGCCTGGCAGATTTGGTAAGAAAGCACTTAATTGATCTTTCATTTTACGGCCACAAAACTTATTATAGGAATGTTCTAAGTTGTAATGAGACATCAAATTGGTAGCTCCAGTTAATTCCCCTTCTATGATGAAAATTAAAAAAATTACTTTAGTTCTAATTTTACTATAATATCGTCCTACATTTATCAAAAAATGTTAAAAAATTAAAAATCATAAGTATTTAGAATAGCCATGGCCACGTCAAACAGAATGCAAGGCCCCTAATATTTTAAAAGACAAATATTTTTTAAATTTTTGTTGCCTTAATCTGAATATTAAAAAGAATATAAATTTTCTTTCCATTACAAAACAAAAAAAAAAATTATTGCAGTAGCTAAAAAATGTTCATAAAATTATTTCGTTTTCTTTCTATATTTTGGTTGAATCTCTTAAATGCTACAATACATTAATAATTCAAAATTTTTTTTAATGCATTGTATTTTCTTTCTTACATAAAAAATAAAAATATTTCTTATCTTAATCATACATTTGCATTTTTTTTTAAACAGGACTCAACAGTTTAAAGATTTTTAATGATGAAATAGATAATACCTAAATAATTGTAAAATTTATTTTACTTTATAAAATATAGTGCACAAAAATAACAGTTGAAGATGATAACTCGATGAGTCATAAAAAATCAAAATAAAATACTAAAAACTCTGTTCTTTAACTCTAATTTGATTATAATTACATTTTCAATTATATTATTACAACACAATTCTCAATGATGACTACTTTTTATATCAGTATGAAATTATTTTGTTCAATAGATGATAAACTTATGGAGAGTAATTTCAATAATTTTTTTTTCAAATAACAATTTCATTTTTTGTCTAATAGTTTATCAGTAAAATATCTCTTACTCTAAAACAATATTTTGTTTTACTTTTCTTTGTCTACTATCTAAAACACCTTAAAAAATGGGAACTACTTAAGTTATTGAAAAATATTTAGAAGATATAGTCTACGACAAAATTAAGTAAACAATAATAATAATTAATTTTTTTAAAACTTTTCCAAAGTTTAAAAACATCTCTACATGAAAATTTAAAGAAAGAAAGTTTATGGAAGTTCAATAAAATACTTTTTCATTACAACATGCATAAATATTTTTAATTTAAATTTAACAAAAAAAATACTTTTTCCCCAAAACAAATTAATAAATATTTTGATGGCCTGATTCATAAAACCAATTACAATATTATGCTTTCAATAAATTTTTTGAAAAAATTAGTTCCTTAAAAAAATGTATCAATTTATAAAAACTAGATTTATTAAAAATATTCCGTAAGTATAAGACACTAAAATATTTGCAAAATAGGAAATATTTAATAATTAAGTATTTGTAACAAATTTTCCTTATATTTTGTAGTGTAAACTGCACCAATTACAAATTAACAACACTACACACTAATTACAAAATATAATTTTGTTTCATTACTTTTACAAAGTAAACTGTTTCTTGAAAAGTTATTCTATTTAACAGATTTTACTTAACATTTTTAAAAAGAAATTTTTTTTTTCAATTTAAAGGACAATACTCGTTACTATTTTAACATCACACAGAAATTTTATAAATATTCTCACCTTCCTTATTTTATTAGCCATTTGAAATCTTAACCAATTCAATATAGCTATTATACTTATTGTTTAATTAAAATAAGTTTTTGACGTATCTACACATCTATTTAAGACAATCGTTTTAGTTATAGACAGCATATGGACACATCTATACGGGAAAATACCTACAAAAAATTTAAAATTGAACATACATTATAAAAATTTAAAAAAAGCATTATTGTACATTGTATTTTAAAATAAAACATTACATATATTTAAATAAAAAATATTTTATTAAATAAAAAATATTTATTAAATGCTAAATGAAAAATTTAAATTTATTTTGAAAAAAAGATTCAGTAACACTAGTTACACTTTCTAACTTTCTTAAGAATTAAAAAGTGTCCAAAAGAAAGTAAAATTTCACTTGTATAGATTAGTTCTTACTATGTACTATAGTCCATTCCACCTTAAGTTGGCACTGGANTTTCTCTCCAGTGCCAACTTAAGGTGGAATGGACTATATAAAGACAGTAAGTATATTAGAAGCAGGGTTGGAATGTTTCGCAGAAGAAATCTATTTCTTCCAGGACATTGACAGAAATAGAAATATGGGAGATATCAATATGTGATTTTTGTAGACTGTACGTCTGGTATGTGATTTGATAATTAAGAAGTATTAACTAATAAAAATAAGCTATACAATATTAATTTATATAATTAAAATGTTGAAATATCTATTACATGCTGTTGGGCTGATTAAAAAAACAATCTACAGATATCAGGCTTTCAAAATTAAGTCTGAATTGGATCTATGTTCTTACCTATGTGATTCATAAATACAGAGATAAATTATTTGGTGGTTATTACAATGACGTAGTGAAATTCGATTATCTCACTTCGCAAGGCTATTTGTAAAAAAAAAATAATAATAACTACTCACGATAAAAAAAATAATTAAAAAAGGTAAACATTAATGTCTAGAGAAATGTTACTAATTCTATATCATCTTTCGCTGGTTGGCAAAGTTAAAATATTGTAGGAACATTTTAGAGCAAAAATGAAAGCTGTATTTTTTTTTCACTACTAAATTAATTATAACTCCAAATTTTAGGCACTATCTTCATCTACATATTGGGGTGTACAACCATTGGGATTGAAGGGTCACTTGCACAGTAGGTAGATTAACGAATTGTCATATATAGTGAATATATAGTCATGTTAGAGGCAAGTATGATAATTTTTATATAAACATTGTTCTAAGCAGAAAATTTTTCTTATCAGTAAACTGAATAAGATGCATAAAATTAAATAAATTTTTAATTATTTAAATTTATTAAAAATAAAAAAAATGATACTTCTGAATCTCTTGAACAAGTAACCATGCGCAAAATCAACAGGGGAAAATTATAAATTGTATCAACAAAAAAAGTGCAGTGCTTACAGAATGGGAGTGCAAAAAAAAAAAAAAAAAAAATGCATTTTAAAGAGTACCTGAGTACTAGAGTAAAATTGAATTAAATATTTTTATTAAAGAAAATTTATAATGTTTAAACAAAAACCAAAAATTAAAACAAATCCATTATAGTACAAAATAAGATTCTATATTTATTTATTATTTTTTAAAAATCATTAAATTTATGATGCAATCGGTGCAAATAAAGAACATAAAAAAATGCCAAATTAGATGTGCAATTTATAACCTACAAATCATAATAAATGTATTGGGATCTTAAAAATCACATAGAAATTGGTAACTATAAATGCCAAAAACGATCAAAATGTCACTTAAATTTATAATGAAATCTGCAAAAATTACACAAACTATGAATTCACTGGTTGTAATATTGTATTAAAAATATTGGGTCTTTTAAAACCATGAGGAATTTCATAGCAATAACCAATAATAAAAAAAAAAATGATCGAGAAACAACATAGATTTACAATAGAATCAATGCAAATTGTAAAAGTGATGACTCAAATGTGCGATTCAAAATAGGACATTTTCTTTTATTTTTCCAAATTTTTTATTTTTTTAAAAATTGGATTCAGAAGCTCTCATAAGCATCTACAGTCAGCAGGATGTACATAGCCCGTAGGTTGTGCATCCCTAATCTACAAATATAAACATCTAACTAAATTTGTATTGAAATTTGTTAAAGTATAATTGCTCAATAATCTCAGCAATTTTACTTTTAAGATATTAATATATTTTAAAATGAATAATATTATATTGAAGATATTTCGTAATAGGTTTCTATTTCTTTTGACGCCCAGTGTCTGATTGGCAGCGCTTCATGCCACAAGTCCTTGGTTCTATCCTCGGGATGGGCAAGGTTGACTCAGACTTTCACTCCTTTATTATCAAGCATGCTTGGAAACTAAAGACCAGGGATTCTGTGTAGGGCTGACCACCCATCCGGAACATCTGCTCTTGAACCCCAGAGTCCAAAGGTCAAGAAAACAGAGATGGACACAGTAGGCCTTAATCGGCAATAGGCTGTCGCGCCATTGAGTTTAATTTAGTTCTATTTTTTTAACCGTTGTAAGGAGTATAAGTAGTCTAGAATAATGATTTGCAGTCAGGCTCTTTTCAACTTAGAGCAGAGCTTAGAATATTTAAAATTTTAGAAAGTTTTCGTATTATGATTTACATCAAAATAATCGCAAAGTCTTGGCAAATTTCAGACGGTAACCTCTGAGAAACTAAGAAAAGCATCACAGCAGGAGATCAACTTGAAGGATATAACTTGTTGCTAACCTCAGCCTAACATCTACATGACTTTTTTTTCTTTCTCGAAATTTTTTTTCCACATTTAAAATCCATTTGGTGCCTTGGTAATTGCTGTTGGTACGCCAGATCACAATACGGAAATATCCCTAGCATTTTATTACAATTTAAACTCTTTTCCGTACCACAGTATTAAGGCACAAAATCTATTAGAGATATTTTTATTTTGGCACCTATTCATGAAAGGGTTCTTTTGACTTGAAATTTTTTTTTTTTTATTTATTAAAAAGAGAGGTGTGTAGAGCGTTGGTTAAAGTTACACTGATAAATATTTGACATATTTTTTAAATCTAATTTTTTCAGCAAAATGTACCTAAATATAGAAGACCTCAGATGAATAGGGAAGAAAATTCGAAATTTTATTATTTCAAAAAAAAAAAAAAAAATATCTATGATAAATAGTACTTATTTTCTAAATTAAATTTTAAAATCTTAACTAAAATATAAAAAGTGAAAATAAAATGAGGAAGAGCGGAGAAATTTATCCTCACTAACAAATGCAATTTCTACTACTTGTCTCGCCTTGAGCTATGGAATGTAGAGCACTTCAATTATAAATACAATTTACATAACCCCTTCCCCAAGTAAAAACAATCATGCATTTAAGAAATTTTTTTTTTGTTCAGTGCTTTTCAAATTAATATGTAAAGATAAATTTAGAGCAATAATTAAATCATAACATATTTCTTTTTCTTAGAATTCCTACTTGGCGGTTCTTTCATGAGATAGAATGGTCCACTATGCCAGATTGCAGGAGTTTTGCCTTTTCCTAGTGAAATCGTCGTTTTTAAGGTTCCAGTTGAATCTTGCCGAGGAACAACAGGAGAACGAGACCCTCTAGGGCTCGATTTAGGAGAATATGATTCTGCACGTCTTCCTAAGTCGGCCATTTTACAGAGAACAGAATCGAAAGCAAAACATTTCGCAAGCAGAATTTCTTTTTATTTATTTAAATATAAGAGTTGAGTTGTCATAGCTACAATTTTAGTGGTGTGTTACTTTTAAAATCAAGCGGGTGCAATAAAAAGTTCGATTCTCCCCTTATTGATGTTTTATTTTTGTCTTTCATAGAAAATTAATTAACTAGAGAAAAAAAAACCTATTTATATCCTATAAATGTGGTTTTCCGCACATATATATGATTTATTTTTAAAAAACAATTTCTGCATTTTTAAAGCAAATGGCATCACACTTGAAAAGCGAACAATTTGCATGTTGCTAGGCAACAGATGCAAGAACATATTTATATTTGCTGCTTATTTATGTAGTAATATTCGAATTTTGCTTTTCATATTTTGCATATTAGTTGCGCAATCTATTAAATTTTAGGTAAATTCTTATGTTACTAAAATCTTATGCGCTTTAATGCATTATTTGCAAACATTTATTTAACTGTTTCGAAAAGATAAGTGTCTTAATTAATTCCTTATTAAAGTCGGTAGAAAATGGCTGAGGGTGCGAGACGTTTTTCAAATCGATCACTCAAAAGAAAATCTGTCGGTAGTTCTGATGCGGATGAAAAAAAGAAAGTACGGCCGTGTGCGAAAGCAGGCTGCAACGATAATCAACCAGATTGTTGTTTACTTTTAAATGAAAACTGTACGAGAGATGGATACACATCTCGTTGGTATCATATGTCTCTCGGAGAACACTTTTGCAATAATTGTTTCGACAATTTGTACAGACCGGGAAGAACTTGCAATTTAAAGTTTTGTGACTGGAGCAATGAATGGACTGCTGTTGCTCAAGTTACCAAACCCAACATAAAACGATATGTTGCCAACGAATTGTTACCTTACTGGGTAAAATGTGGCGATGTTAAATGTGGAAGGTGGAGAATGGTTAAAGAACCTGGTAACATTGATTCAGATTTTATTAAAAATTTCAAGTGCCATATTGCTTCTAATGATATATCCTGTGAAAGTCCTGAGGACAAGTTAGTTTCCCTGTCTTCAGATCCTTATTTTATCGACCAATTAACCGAGGTCCCTCATTTGGTTAACTCTCCAGCCGGACCCTATCTTAAAAGAATTTTTCCTGAGAATATTGGATTAAACCCTCTTGAATGTACGCAAGCGTTGCTGGAAGAAATTACTGATATAGAGCCATTTTCACTCGATCAATGTGGTGAAGCGTGTATATGGCCGAAACCAGATGCCATGGATGAAGAAGAAAAACTATTCGCAAATAATTGTATGATTTCATCTGCTATGTATTTAGGTTTGCGCAATTTAATTGTTGCACTGTGGAATCTGTCTCCTAAAGAATGGTTAGATGTGCATAAAATAAATACGTATTTAATATGTAGAGGTCTAGTTAGAATTTATTTATATTTTCTTTCTGAATTAATGTTGAAATTATTGACTCAAAAATCTGTTATTAATTATGGAATACTCGAAAATCCATCATTAGTTGTACCTGAAAGCTCTGAACTGGATGTTCTTATTGTTGGAGCTGGTATTTCAGGTTTAGCTGCTGCAAAACATCTTCAAAATTTGGGGATGGCTGTTACGATATTTGAAGCTGATTGTAAAGTAGGTGGACGGATTTCTAAAGTGGATGATTCATTAGCATTTCAAACCTATATTCTGAAAGGAATTTTAAATAACCCATTTAAAATTTTAGCTATTCAAGCAAATCAAGAGTATCAAAAATCGAATGGAAATTCTATAATATTAGATTCAAAAGGAAAAGTTGTTCCAGAAAAAGTCGAATGGCTTGCTCAACATTTATTAAAGGGTCTTGCTCAAGGTGCTCTTGAAAATGCTTCCCAGTTACAAAAAGACTCTAATTGGTACGATACTTTACTTGGAAACTTTGATGTAATTTCTAAATCTTCGTCTGTTCCACTAGATAAAAAACTATTTCTCCATGTGCTAGATTTGTTTGAACTGGAATTGGGAGTAGATTTTAGGGATCTTTCTATTTTAAATTGGGAATCAATTCTATCTCTTAAAGGAGATAATGTTTTCTTTCCCAATGGTATTAATATCATGTTGGAAAAACTTTCTGAAAACCTTAATATTGTTTTCAATGCTGAAGTAAAAGCAATCGATTACAGTAAAGATAAAGTGGAAGTGATAACTTCCATTGGTAAATATTGCTTTTCCAAAGTCCTTCTCACAGTTCCTCTTCCTGTGTTGCGAAATAATGAAATTGTTTTCACTCCTCCGTTGCCAAATTATAAAATACAAACATTTAAACATATAAGTGATTATAAATGTGCCAAGCTGGTTATGCAATTCCCCAAGAAATTTTGGGTAAGAGATGGCCAAAAAGAGTTTAGCGAATTCAGCGTAATATCTGATGATAAATTTTTCAGCTCTTTTCTTGATTTGACGGTTAATGATGCATATTCTACTCCAACGTTAGTGGCTCTTCTTTCTCCTAGAGCTTGTGAAATATTAAAAGAAATTGATGAAGAAAGCATTTTAGAAATTTGTATGAAATTTTTGAAAGTTACTTTTTTGCTTAAAAAAAGAATACCTTTACCTTCTAAGTGGTTATTGATTGGGTTAAATGACAGTTGCTGTGCAGGAAGTTATTTGAAAGTCGGGAGTAAAGTGACTGCATTTGATGATATGGCCGAAAGTGTTGAGAACAAGCTTTATTTTGCTGGGGACTCTACTTTTCGTAATGCACCTGGCTGTTTGACTGGAGCTTACTTGAGTGGATTAAGGGAGGCTTCAAAAATATCAGAACATTTTAAGCTTTTGTAGACAACTATTTTTATAACTGTGATAACAATAGGAGGTACTTTGGGATTATCCCACCTACCAGTACATTGGGTTTATCCCATTGACCTGTACTTTGGGATTACCCCGTCGACCTGTGAATGCTCACGAAAGTGTGCAAATCCTTAGGTGCCATCATAATGAAAAGCAATTTCCTAAACAAATATTCTAAGCATGATAAATTTATTGCATAATAATAATAACAAAAAAATATTAGTGTAAAAATAGGTAATGAAAAAGTGTAATAAAAAGAATCAAAACACAGTAAAAACCTTGAATTTTTTTTATAATTTCTCATTGAATTATTCTTATTAACTAAATATGTTATTATAAATCTTTCCAGCAGCCGAAATTCCTTGATAGCTTTTAAAACGCAAACGAACAAGTTATTATCCTTGTGCAGTCATTGCCACATAAATCCCTTTAAATATGAATCCAAGTGTTTTCAAGTAGTTCCACTGTTTCTCATCTGTCAAATAATATTAATCTCTTTGGTGCTAGGCAAATCCCAAATTCAAATCATTTTGCAGAGGCGTTAAAAAAAAACAGTATATTTCAACACGCTAAAGAAAACCAACTCATGTAGTTAAGGTTTACACGGTAAATATGATGAAATTTGCTGTCATTGGTGCAGAAGTTGCCTTCTGGCGAAAATAGTCAGAATAATCCCAAAGTACCCAGTAGTAAATTTATTATTAATTTTTATGGTTGAAAGTTTTATTTTATAATAATGACTTTTATTATGTTTAATATGTCCGACAAATAATGTAATTTTTAAATTTTGAGTAGTAAAGTAAGAAAGGGATTATTTATTTATAATAGCATAAATGCATGTTAATCAAGATTGATTGATTTTACTCCTCAATTGATTTTTTTTAAATCAATTAATTGGTTGAATGGACTAGATATCCACATAATAGAAAAATGCTTACACATTACTGAAAATCATGAATTGCTGAGTTAATTTTAGTTTTAAACCCATGATATATTAATTTTGGAAAATTTGTGTTTATATATTGAATAATTTTTTTTAATTTGTTTAATGTTTTTTTTCTTCAAAAATCATGTGACAAAGTTATGTTTTTTTAAAGTTTTTTTTTAAGTGTTTTGGTCCAGTCACGAATAAGACTGATTTTGGCATTCTTAGACTAAACAGAGAATTAGATTTGCAGTGGTATCATCATTTTCTTTATCTTTTGGTTGCTAGATATTTATATACTGTCTCTCCTCTAGTCACCGCTATCTGAGTCCTGATGACTCAGTGATTAAAGGCACGGTTCGGTTAAGTTATGACCAGGGGTGATTGTATTCCGGGGGTACCCTGGTAATCCGAGTTTTTCTTATCTTCCTTCTGGGTCTAAAAACTCGAAGCGGGGCATGCGATTTTTGTACGAATATTGTAGAATTCCAACAAAATATTGGAGCTTTTTCTAAATCCTGTTAACGAAACATTTACATATGTTCTTCAGTCGATTACGGGAAGAATTATGTCTTACGTGATTCTTCCACCAATTTGATTCTTTTGGTTTGGCAAACTTTCGCCGTTTTGAATATTTAAAACTGCATCAGAATCTCCTAATATAGCGATTAATTGTGCATCACATTTCATATTCACGTGATTTAAAAGTCCAACATTGCGATTTGTATTTACATGTTTTTAAAACCTGATATCGCGATTCGTATTTACTTTTTCCCTAAAGGCATGTTTTATTTCCCTTTTTAAAATGTATTCCAAACTACGGCCATTCAATTTATATCTAGAAATGTTTGGGGTCCAGGTTTCCATCTGGTACCTTCAGTACTCTAGGTGGTTGTACCCTCAATCTTTCTAGCAGCACAATCAACTACGTGCCAAGTACTTTTTCTCATTGCATTTGCCCATTACTACATGAAATTAATCTAACTCTGGAAGCCAGCGACAGGATTCGCGATCATGTGGATGAAAGAGAAAAATTTCCTTTTTGATGAAGCAAATGGCCTACACTGATCATCCTGTTATTTACTTTTTACTAAGACTGGCTCTGATCAAAAAAAATTCCACCCAAGAGCGCAGCTGGGTCTGCAAATATCAAAAAAATTTTAGCATCATTTGTTCAAAACCTACCTTCAAGATTATTTTTTATCTTCTCATTTTTATCAAAGGGATCTCATTTAGTTGGCCCCATCTATACAAACTATTCTAAACTTACCTAATCCTGCCCAGCTTCTGATCAATGAATACTAACTTGTCTTTATTTTTTTTTAATCTAGCTCCTCAAGAAAATATTTGCTGTTGTACTTTGTTTTACAATTTCTTAAAATTTTAAGTTTTTAATTCAAGTTGAAAATACTTGATTACCAAATTAATATAACATGAAATTTAAAAAAATAATAATACGAGATACTTGAAACTTTATAATTTTGAAAAATAATAGTTATGAAAGGTGCTTAATTGTACGTACAAATCCAAGATACTTTCTACTCTTTTTTTAATTGCAACATTAAGAAAATTTATGTTGGTCTAATTTATTATGTTAAAAATCTTCAAGGTGAATTTTATCAATTCATTGAATTAATGATACCACTAAAACATCAGTTTATGGAATGCCAAATATATATATGTAAGCTAGTCATAATGTTATTTCAAAAATTTTGTAAAAACTTCAACTTTTTGTCATTTAAATTTAAAAGTATGATATTTTTTATGATGTATTTTATACAATTTCTTAACAGTTCGGCAGAAAACTTTAATAAGCTAAGGTTAAATTAACATTTTGTAGATTAGCATTTTGAATGTAACATGGTTTTAATTATATCTTAACTTACTGATGTAATTTTTTTGTAGTACTTTTTATTAAATGCACTTTGTAAATAAACTTGGTTATTTTTTATTGCTTGAAAATTTTATTTAATGAATAGACAGTATCCTATTCTACATAGATTATCTAGCAGTTCCTGGTTATAGGCTTACCTATTAAGTTGATTGGTGTTTAGTGCAATCAGAACCTGATATGAAACATATTTCAAACCAATTTTCTCGCTTCTTTATTTTTAACTTTTTCTCTGCATTTTTGTTGATCTTATTTCATGTTAGTATATTATTTAAAGTGGGAATTTTTTCCAAAACATAAGTTTCTAAAATTTTCTCGCAGAATTTAGAATGAAAATCCTGAATTATGTTTTGAATTCTATTGCTAAGTTGATTCTGAAGACTTATTATTAATCTATGCTAAAACAGTGGGAAATTTTCCACTAACGACTAGTTAAAAAAAGAAGAAATATTTTTTATAAAGTAAATCAAAATTTTTGTGGAATTCGTTGCCAAGGAGTATTAACATCTAAGTTTTAAATGTAGCCATGTTCTGGATAAATTGTAATGTTTTTTAGACATTTTGTGCCTTTTTTCTCTCCAATTTGTCATTTAAAAAAAGTTTTCAAATCTTTTTCAATTCACAAATTTTATTTTTTAAATAAATGAATTAGATTACCATTGATGAAACTTTCTTTAGCTTTTGTGGCATAAATTTCGATAAAAATAAAGAATTTATTGCAAATTTTTTTGTTCAGTTTGCATTTTAGAAGTATTTCATGAGTATACTTACATTTTTTTTAATGATTGTGTAATTTTAATGTTTATTTTTCTTATTATGAATAATGTGCTGAAGAAACTTTCTGTAGACATAACAAGACTATTTTTCACCAGAAATCGTTTTTTAAAGCTTAAGTGCCAACATATTAAGTATATAAAGCTTATTAAGGTTATTTTATGATGGCTATGATATTTTCATAACTGCTGTGAGTTTACAACAGTTATTTACGCCTGTTAAGTCATATTTAGGCTATCATTAGCCAGCACACTTTATGCTAATTCTGAAAACGCTGCAAAATGGCTATATGCTAAAAAGCCTCAGTTTTCTGAAAATGAGAAGTATTTTTAATCTACATTTTTAATATTTAAAAAGTTACTCTAATGCTGCGTAATCTGCCTTCATACAAATTAGCAGAATTTGGAAATTATTCATTGATTTTATTAACTTTTATCTAGTTTGGAAAATCTCGCCAAATTGGCAATTTTTAAAAAAAGGTTTAATAATTTTTTCATTTGTTATTTGTCTAGTCATTTACCCTTTCTAAAACCCAGATAATTTTTTGACAAGTTGCTATTTATAGTTTAAAAATTATAACTTTTCTTCAAGTGTAAGGTAGTTAGATTGTCACTTTTTATACTCTTTAATGAAAGAGCTCCAAAAAACATTGTTAAATTCATTATCACTTTTCGTTTGTTACTTTCATTTCACATTGCTAGTTTTTTAAGTTCATTATCACTTTTTACAACTGCTTAATCATTTTAAATTAATCTTCAATTATTCGTCTTTTATCAGTTTACTGGATTTTAATTTTGTCGTTATTTTATCTCCACCATATCTAGTGATAGCCATATCATGTGATTATGTGCTTGTAAATAGTTCAGAATCACTAGAGCAGAAATGACCTTCCTATGCCACTAGGTGGCATGTGACAGGTATTTTGGTGGTGTGTGAGAAGTACATACCACATTTAATCTTATTCACTAACAATCTCCGAAAACATTAAAAAAAACACCTATGCATTAAGTTCATCATGGGTGAAATCAGAAAGAATCATGTGTGCCATTATGACATTTTCCAGGATATAAGATCAGGGGTCTGTCCAGGCCGAATTTACTACCGTTTAGCAGTACCTTCACAAATTCACTTTAGAAAAAACGGTAGTTTCACAAAATACTTTTTCTTGAAATTTTATTTTTGTATCCCTTAAGAAATGATAAATCCATATTTTTACCATATTTTTGTGTTGATTTTTTAATATAGTTTTTAATTTTTTACAAATTATGTCTAAATTTTCACAAAATAGGTACCTTTCAGAAAAAGCTGGACAGATCCCTGAAGATTGACTATAGTTCCCTTTCCACTATGGAAGTCTATTTTTCAGAAGAGATCCATGAAAAACTAAATATATCTCGCATTTATAACCTCAATTTCATCTTATTGAGCCAGGGTGGCTCAGGGGATAAAGCGTTCGCCATCCAATATGGTGAACCTGGTTCGAATCCTAGTGATGCCTGGTCTGAATTCCGCATCCAGCTTTCACCGATCACAGTCCTGATGTAAAATATCCTTATTGGTAGACGGAACATGGGCTAGAGTCCCCTTGCTGTCAGGCTAACTGTGGCCGTTTTTCCTTTCCATATAACGCAAATGCGGAGTAATTCCATCAAAAAATCCTCCACAAAGGGAAAATTTCTCCCAATACTTGATCCTTGAGTACCCTTGTCTTCTGGATTGGGTTCAAAATTATAAGGGTATGGAGTTGAACATTGGTTGTCGTAAACCCAAAATTGGGTCAGCTGTTCAGCGACGGCTATGAAATAAAATAAAAATTCATCTTATTGTTTACCACAAAGAGTGTCTGTTTAAATATATTTTACCTTAGCTTAATATTAAATTGAAATAATTTTAAAATACTGTTTATTTGATTTCCATTTGAAGCAAGTTAATAGCTAAAAAGAAAATATAGCTATATGATATAATTCTGCAGTTTAAAATCATAGCAAAATAGTTTAAAAATTATTTTTCAAGACAGAAAATAAACAGTTGTTGCCTAAAAATAATAACAGTTTTTTAACTGGCACAGTAATCGAAAAAAAGTCGCCATTTCTGCATTAGAGGATTTCTATTTAAGTCATCGTGAGTGAATTACAAGCAATCATGTAAATTTTAGAAGCTCATAATTAATGATATAGGTATTTATAAAGTTTTTTTTTTCTTTCTACAAATTTTTGATATATATGTTAATTAAAAAAAAATAATAAAGATAATCATTTTTATAATTGAATCTTATTAAAAGTTAGTATTATTTAGAAAGCTTTCTCTGTAATGAAAAGGAAATGTTTTCCTGTAGTAACATTTGATTGTGTCTAAAGTTACAAATTTCTTTTATTTTAAATTTATACATTTATAATTTTGTGCAATATGGTGTTTGAGAAATTAAATAAGAAAAGATAGTATACTTTTTTGTTTCTTGTTTTCAAAGACTTTCAGTGAATAAGAAAAGATTATTAAAAATAGTTTCCCTTCTTACATCATAAAAAAAGTTTCTCATTTCATTTTAAAATTGATTTGTTATAATCCATGGAACTTTGGATGATTTAATGCTAACAACTTCAAAGGTGTAAAGAAAAGTTGTTCAGCATTTTTTTTTCTTTAAATTATTATTTTTTTTAACATTTAAGTTGTTGGCTGAACCTTTTAATATAGTGAAGAAATATCAGTTTCAAGTAGTGTCAGAGATTGACACTTGTGGGCAGTTGGTTGCCATGGAGACAACATCTATTGCCATAGTGATAAGACTTTTATTATGAACTGAATAAGCCTTGTATTTATGTGCATAATATAACTGTTCTAGAAGAGCATTAGTTTATTACTAAGAAATATAGCTCCAAAAACTTTTGAATTTTTTAATTAAATAAGTTAAATTTTGAATTTAATAGCAATTTTCATTAACAACATTAAAACTGTAATTTTTACTGTAATTTTTCATTGCTTCTTATAATACTATAAGTGATTAAATTGGATCCTGAAGTTTCTAATTTCATTGATTTGAAACCTGAATTATTATTATATTTTTTAAAATGATATTTCTAATGTTGCAAAAATGATTAAAGAATATTGAGGTATTTTTGGTTGGAAAAGAAATATTTTAGGTTTTGTAGAATATTCTAAGAAAAATGTTATAATTTGCTTGACTATAAATTTTATTAGATCTTAATTCTTTTCAATTTAGTAAGGAGAAAAATATTTATACACTAATCTTGTCATCTGTTCTATTTTTAGTGCTGTCATGCTTTTAATTATATTTCAGATAACATCTTGAGAATTTACAATGAATAGTAAAGAATCTATTGAAGCTTCACTCGAAGAAAAAACTTCAACAAACAATTTTAAACTTCAAAGCAAAGAAGCGTTAAAAGATGAACCACAGCGTGAATTTAATTCCAAAGTAGGCTCTATATATTTAAATTCAGTTTCTATAAATTTATAACTTTAAGAAATGTATATTTTTGATTAGTTTTATAGGTTCTTTTAAGCTATAATTGGTGAAACATAGTGACAAATTTTTTAATGAAGATCATTATAATTCTAAATGACAATGATAATTAGTGTCAGGTATTGTAGATATTGTTAATCAGTATTTTTAGCATTTAGTTGTTCTAGAAAAGAGTATCTAATCCATATCTAAGATGTTGACAGAGGAAAACTTTTAAAACTGTGAGTCTATTTTTATCTGTTTTTCTTATAGACTCTTTCTTAAATATAAATACTTTATGTATGTCTGTAGATTTATATATCTATAACACACTGCTATAAATTAATATTCTTTAGATAATGGTAAAAACATTCTCATCAACATTATATCAATGTGTATGCCAGGTTAAAAATGTGCCTGACTACAAAGCCAATGGCTGTAGGTTGGATGTTTTTGTCTGTGTGTTGTCCTCTGTTGTGTGTGGATGTGGCCTTCCCTATGAACGGGTATCTGTGGCAGTGTGACGTGAGTAATGTTGCTCACCTCCGTGACTTAGGTTCACAGGTGCCCACTGGGCAATCTTAAATGAGCAACACTTCCGGCATCTTCTTAGGTGAAAAATGGAAGTTCAGTACTTGCTGTTAAAATATATGTATATTCATTTAAAATGTTTAAATTACAAAAGGAATGATGAAAACTTTTTCTTTCAACTTCCTACTTACCGTACAGTAGTTCGTTAATTAAGTAATGTCTAATTTTGGAGGGGGTTTTGTTCCCCAAAACCACCTCACTGTCTTTACATATTTAATTATGGTTGAAAATATTTTAAATTCTCATTAAATGAAAAATATTTAATGTGAAATCATATTATTTATTTAGCCCATTTATACATTAATTTTTTTTATCAAAGGGATGCTTATAGCCTGTACTGAAATTTTTTTTCACTAAATTAAATTCCTTGTTATTACTCAATAATTTTAAAAATCTCATTGATACTAACATGGAAAAACTGTACAAGCCCTCAATTTAGTGTAAGTTTTTTTCTTTTTTCATTAGAAATATTTGCACTGCCAAAAAAAATTAATGGCATATTTTGATAGTTAAAAAAATTAAACTATCAAAAACTGCAGCTAAACTGAAAAAAAAAGATGTTTGCAGTGGGATTAAAGAATACTTAAGATTGCCTTTAAGTATTTAATTATAGTTGAAAATATTTTAAATTATCATCAAACAAAAAATATTTAATGTGAAATCATATTATTTCTTCAGCTCATTTCTAAATGTTTTTTTTTTATTAGAGGGATGCTTATAACCTACACTGAAATTATTTTTTTCACTGAATTAAATTTCTTAACTATACTTTCTTGTTATTAATCAATGACTTTAGTCATCATCGATTACTAATCGATGATGACTAATCATTGATAATTAATTACTACATTGATGTCTAATCAATTTTAGTAATGATTTAGTGATTCGATGAAGTCTTAACAACCCTTAATGTGGTGTAAGTTTTTTTCTTTTCTTTTTTCATTGAAAATATTTGCACTGCCAAAAAATGTGAACGACGTCAAGTGTACTTAAACTATCGATTATATATGTTTAGATTGAAATATTGGTTGAATTGGCTCAAGATGATCTTCGACCTTTTGTTCTATCAGACTGTTATGCAACTGATCAGCCAGGAATGCAACTGGAAATTTTACCGAAAATAATTTTTGATGCATTAGATGAAGATACAGAAGAAGATGCTATTGATTTGCCAAAGCCGATTTTCCGTCAAACAATTGAACAACAAACTCAAGTAGGTTGATTTAAAAGTCATTACTCATTTAATGATTTTGCAATAAGTAGTAAAAAAAATTTCCACTTAAAATTACATTTTTGTAGGCTGTACGTAGAAGTCTTAATATTAATTATGTGTAATTTATATATTTGTTGTCTTTAAAAGTGTTTAAAAAGTATTACATAAAATATTTTGAATATTAATAAAATTTAAACTGTTTGGTTAAGTGTCTCTAAAAGTAAAAAATCTTTTTATAGTCACTTGTATTTTAATTAATACTTACTGATCTGTCATTGTAAAAATTGATACAAAAATTCAAAATTTATGCAAGAGTTTAAATCTGAAGAATAAATTATAAATGAATTAGTATGACGTAACTTTAACATCGATGTGTTTTCTTTCTTTCTTTAAATAATTTTATTATAGTTAAAACTAAATTATTTTAAAAGTGTGGTTTATTTCGTAACTTCATAATAATTATTCAATATTCTTCCATTTTAAACGAATTACATTTTAAGAAAATCATTTTGAATAGAAGTGCAAGTTACAATAGAATAATGAATTAATCGAAGAATTAATAGAAGGATAGATGTAAGGAACAGAACTATAGTAGATTCATGATTTTCGCAAGGAGAGAAAGAATTGTATTACACGTAATATTAAGGCGGTTTTTTGAAGTATCCGTCGTGATATGAAATGATGCTTTTTTGCGAATAATATGGTATTTTTATAAATGCTGTGATTTTGAAATTGTTACTCATGACTGTTTGGTCAAGTTTAGCCTATCTAACACCAGCGCTGTCTACGCTTATTTTGAAAATGATGCACAATGTTAATATGGAGAAAAGCCACAGTTTTGCGAAAATGAAAAAGTGTTATGGTTTTTTAATATTTAAAAACTTACTCCATTGCTGCATTACCTGGGCTCGTAAAAATTGGCAAAAACTGAGAATAAATCAGTGATTTTGATAATTTTCATCTAGGTGGAAAAACATCGCCAAATTGGCGATTTTTAAAAAGTTTAATAACTTTTAAAATATTTAAGTTATTTGCCTGTTTTTAAAGCCAAGATAATTATCGCATTGCTTTAAATGTAATGCACTTAAACTATAGTTTTTTCCCCTTGGCAACAGAGCTTCGAAAAACAGCATTAAACAAGAAGCGAAAACTAGTGACTGATTTTTTTAAAAAAATGCGTAACTAAATATTTTTATGTATGAGCACCTTTATGAAGCATATATATGTACTATTTTTTTTTATCAGTTATTATTTAAGTGATTTTGTTGCAGAACAATCATTTTCTTTGTAAGTTTGAAATCTAAACGCATGTATGAGTAGATTTAAAAATTAATTTTTGTGTTTTGAGTTTTTCAGAATTATCTGCGTGCATTTTTTAAATCTGCGATGCCCTAGTCACCCACAAATAATCAGCGTTCTACTGTATCTTTTTTGAAACTTCTTAAAAGTCCAGGAATACTTACTAATTCTCATAATTATTTTCATCACATATTAGATGCATGTATACATCATACTATATTGTTACATAATGTATACATTATAGTATATTGTTAGATGATGTATATGTTACCGTGAATGACCAAAATCAAGAGAATGTCAATTTTCACCGGTGAATGCCAAAAATTACATAGTCTCTCTGGTGCATGTCTGAAATATTTGTTATATCTGATTTGATATTACTTTATTCATTTACATTATTATATTTTAATATCCACTGAGGATAGATTAGGAGAAACATTAGTGATCGGAGTACTGGTTAAATTTTTACTGGGCAGTGACACTGAACCTTAAATAAACATCAGTGAAGGGTAAACTGGTCTGTGGAACTTAAATAGACCTGGTATATATTTCGGACAATTACCAAAGCGACTATGTGATTGTCAACATTCACCAATGGAAGTCAACAACCACCAATTTCGGTCATTCACAGTAACATTTACATTATAGTACATAATTTGATGATGTATATGTTACCGTTAAAGTATGAAATCCGTTATTTTATAGAATACCTAGCTATTCCATGAAATAACTGATCGCGATCCGTTAAAGTGTAAAACTCTCTTGTATTTCATGGTTTAACTAGTTATTTCACAGAATAACGATCTGCAGCCTGTTAAAGTGTAAGATAATCAATATGCTACAGCTCAAAGTTTAGGTACTGGTCAGGGATTTAAAAAATGTTGGTGTAAAACCCAATATGTCAACAAAAAATTTTTTTGTTTCAGAAATAATGTTCTTTGTAATTCCAAGTGTCATTTTAGTAATCCTTGTTGTAACAAATGATTTAATGGTACCTTTCCATAAATACCATTTATGCGCTGCATAAATTAGATAAATTGCTTCTTTTTCATTTTAATTGTCGATCATTAGTTTATTTATAGAATACCTAGTTATTTCATTTTAGATAAATTGTTTATTTTGCACTTTAACTGTCTCTCATTAGTTAATTTTTAGAATACCTAGTTATTTCATAGAATAACTAGTTAAAGTGTCAAATTAATAACATATTACAGACTTTAACGGACACGATCAGTTATTTCATGGAATAACTAGGTATTCTATGACATAACTGCATTGTATACTTTAACGGTAACATATACATTTAATAATAAAAAGTGAAAAGGAATGAAATCGCTATACATTTTGTGCATTTTGAAATTATTTTTTTTAAAAAAGGACAATTTTGCCCTGTTGTTTTTTCCCTAATTTTGTTAAAAGATAAAAATGACTAGAGACTAATAAACAATAAATTTATTTATCAATGAATGTGCCACTAGAAACACTTTTTTTTGGTACAAGAAATAACTGTTTTCAAATTATAACAGAATATATATAGAAGTAAAAATCATTGACTGATAGGAGTAACTATTCCATATCAATCATCAATGATTTTTACTTCTATAATTTATTTCTACTTTTCTTTTCAATTAGGCTTCTGTTGTGCACAAAAACAGCAGTGCACAAACAATTAAGAGAAGATTAGTTAATTCTTGGTGTCAGTATGAACCAAGATTGTTTTCTGAAGATGAAAAAGAAGAACATATGATTGAGAGTTCTTTTCAGTCTTTTCTGGTATCAGCTGAAAAGAGGTAAAATATTTGATTTGATTGGTATCTGTATAGCAAACTGTTATTATGCTCTTACAGGTGTATGGAATTTGTTTTCTTATTAGAATGTTTTTTTGGGGGGGCTATTTATAGTTTTTTTGCAAAAAATTGATTGATTGGGGCATTCTTATATCACTCAACTTGTAGTAAAGTATTACTGTCAAAATGTTTTTGAAATAAAGCTTTTAATTTTTAGCTGAGAAACTTCAGTTTTACTATCAGTATTTTCAATAATTGGTATCTATTAAAATTGTACTATTGTATTTTATTTCATAGCCATCGTAAAACAACCCACCCAAATTTTGGGTTTACTACTATTAATGTTGAACTCTGTAGCCTTGTAATTTGGAACACAATCTGGAAGACAAGGGAACGCCTGGATCAAGTATTTGGAGAAATTTGCCTTCGTTTAGGACTTTTTGCTGAATCTAACCCGCATTTGTGTTACACGGAGAGGAGTATCATGAAATTCTCCCACGATTAGCCTGATGACAAGGGAAAACATGACCTAAAACTGAGGATAGTTAAGCATCAGTACTGTGGTCGGTGCGAGCCGGGTGTGGAATTCGTATTGATCAGCCATCAGTGGTATTTGAACCTGGTTCACCTCATTGTATGACAAATGCTCTATCCCCTAAGCTACCACTACTCGTACTATTTTATTGTAAATTGTACTATTGATTTTAGTCTGACCATTTAATATATTTATTTATATTTTATCAATTTTTCCTCTTACTATTTGAAGAGCTTCGGCCATTTTCTTTTTATCAGACAAATACAAAGTAGCCTTCATGTGAATGTTGTATATCACGTAGCTAGTTATGTAAGGGTTTGTAATATTAACCATACAATAAATTATTATATTATGGCTAATATTACTAACTATTACGATACAGACTGTTATATACTGTTTAGAAACTTAAATTGGTTGATGCAAAATAATATTATAGATATTTTTCGTGTTTATTATAGTTAATATTAAAAACTGATAAGATACGAACTTTTATAAACTGTTTTGAAAATTGAAATAATTGATGCAAAATAATATTATGTATAATTTTCACAGTGTTTATTATGGTTAATATTAGAAACTGTTAGGATATGAATTTCTAATTGACTGTTTGGAAACTTGAATTGGTTGATGCAAAATAATATTATGGATATTTTTCATAATAATCAAAAAATTTTATGATTTATATATTTAGGATATTGACCTCATTGATGCAAAATAGTATTGCTGATATTTTCCATAATGATTTAAATTCCTTATGTGACAATGGTACAGTTACAGAAGAAAAAGAATCACTGATAAAAGTTGAGTAATTAAAAAAAATTTTTTTCATTTGCTATTGTGAGTGTTTATTGTGTATTTGCTTTTATGTGGCAGTGGCACAGTTACAAAAGGAAACGAGTCATTATAAAAGAAATACTAGTCAATTAAAAAATTTTTTTATTCACTATAATTAGTGATTTAGTTGTGTTTCTTTAATGCATATTTTATGTGTTTTATAATAAGCATATTTTCTATATAGTTTTTAATTTCTATATATTTTAGGTTATTGGTTCATTTATCTGTCCTGAGAGTACAGAAAAAAAGCAATTTATCAGTTCAATACATTGGCATGCCTTATTCAAAGGTAATATAGTCTTCTTGTTCTTTTAAAATGTTTCTTTTTATAAAGTATTTTTTTTTTGTTGCTTTTTACTTGAATCGACCTACATGAAAATTGACCAACAAAGCGGGAAATGATTAAACACTTCACACACTGCCTAGATATTGTATATAGTCCTAATAAGTAAAGTATATAATATGATTATTGTATGCTTTTATTTCGGCCATTGATAATGATCTATTAGTATTAAGCGAAAACAATTTCTTGATGCAACAAGTTGGTTTATATTTTATTTTGTTTTCTTTAATAGGAAAAAAGCGCCTAAATTTTTAATGATTGCTCTGTATTATTACTAAAACTTGGATTAACATGCCAGTAAGGCATATACTTGCCTGGTAAACTCTACAACAATAAAAATTTTAAGGTAAAGGGTTTACTTATAAACTATTCTGTTTGAAGTATATTATAGTTCTCGTATTTCATACTTTACCTAAAAATGCCTTGCGCATTTTTGCTAATACGCATTTTTTAAATTTTGTGCTTCTATCTTAAATTTTTACCATTCTAGAAAAATCAATATTTCTCAATTTGTTCTTTAGTTGTAAATATTTTGTTCTAAATCAATTGCTTATGCAAAGTAATTTCATTTATCTCATTTTCTAAAGGAGACAGCTCATTTTTCTGGACAAACTACTTTTTTGAAGAAAAAATTTTTTTTGATATAATTTGTATGTAGCTTTTAAAATAATAAATTTTTCAAAAAAAATGTTGCAACATTTAAGAAAAAAATGTTTCAAAAGTTTTCTATATTTTCACATTCTAACTACACGGACAAAGTAAATTGTTTCACAAGGCTATTTTAAAATATTCAGAACTATGTACATGTAATAATGATGCAGAAAGTTATAACCTACTCTGAATATAAAATGGATGAATGTAAAAAAAAAATATATATATTGTAACCAACTTATAAAGTTTATGTGAAATTCTTTCCTATTAAGTGTTCCATTTTTTGAGTAAAATATAATTTACGGCATCATCATCGTTCATATAGTTTTCGATGTTTTAAATTAACTTTGTTGAATAATTAACCTTTTTTATATATTTCAGGAAAGTATATATACATATATGTCTATGCATATATTATGAACTCAAATCTGATTAAAAGTTATTTTTCTAGATCTCTTTATTGCATCAAATATGTCAACCTCATCATTTGAAGAACAGGCATCAAGCTTACTGAGACATTATCTTAGTCCTGTGTGTTTATTCATATGGAGTGCTAGAAATCAGTTTAGCCCTAAAGTATGAATTTCTTCCTTTTTTTTCTGCAATGATTATTTTGGAAAATTTAATTACTTTAATAATTTAAGTTACAATTGCTAGGATATTAACTGAATCAAACACATATTTTTGCAAAGAACAGTTTAAAGCAAGATCGGTTTTAGCTGCAGAATATGTTAAGATATTTTATTTTTATTTACAGTTCACTCTTAATATCTTGAAAACCTTGTTATGTCAAAAAAATATTTTTCCCCTTGACATTATGTATCCACATAATGTTAATTTGAATTCCTATGTCAAAGAGTTTCTTCTCAAAACTTTGTTATGTCAAAATTTTGTTCGAAACAGAAATGGAATTTCTTTGGAAGTTTATTGTAAACCAATTCTTTTCTATTTAAGGCATAATTATTTTTATCTTACTTTTAAAAATAAAAACTATCATTGTTGTGTTTCGACTTATAGACAAGTATCATTATATGCATATTTAATAGTAGTTATTCTTATGTTTCATGACTGTACTTCTTAGAGTAATATTTTAGAATATATTTTTCTACTTTTATAACATATTTAGTTCTGAACTTGTTATCTCGAAAACTCGCTATCCCGAAATGTTTTTAGCATCCCCATAGATTTGAGATATCGAGAGTATACTGTAATATGTATGAAGTCGAAACCAGATTCATTTATCATAGATCCAGCATTTTACAAATTTCATTAATTTCTTAATCCTCATACCATACTTGAACCAATGAACAAGTGACATTTTCAAGAACTATTTTTAATTTTGCAACTCATTTCCTTATATCTTTGTTTACAGATACTCACAGAGTTTCCTCGTCTGTCTAAAATTGAATTTTTGTTTAGGTTTAAGAATCCCTTCATTTCTTTGGAATCAGAGCAAAAAGCCAAATAATGTTGAAAAATTTCTTCTTTGAAGAGAAACCTCTGGTTTAACTGTGACCTCATTTTTTCTTTCATTACTTTCTTGTATTGATCACTGTTTATCATTCTTTTAATAAAAATATTTGGTCTTATTCCATCTTCTTCTTTTATAGCTAGCTCTGCAGCCCTTGGTGGTCCCTGGCTAGTTCCACAATTATATTCCCTACAAACTCAGTTTTAACTTCTCCCCCCACCTATGGATCTTTGTTATTTCCGAGTCATCAATAAGGTCGGCCTGATTCCCCATAGGTGTCCAGTTGATGATCTTTTTCAAGCCATAATTATTGTCTCTCCCTTTTATGTGTCTAAGCCACGAGAGGTGTTGGGATTTGATAAGCTGTACTTATTCCATAAAATGAAAAAAATAAATCCCACAACATTTTCGTTCCTTCTAGTTGGAAAGAGGGTTTCTTTTCTTCTAGTCTAGTCTCTCCTGATTCAATTATGCTCGCTATTGAACGAAAATATAAAGCAAGGATTTTTTTTAATGAAGAATTTTTTATCTTTGGAATTTTATTTCTCTATTATGATTAGAATTTTTATTATCTCTTTCATAAAAACAATTTCAAATGTATTTTTGCTTCATTTTATTGTAGTTTATTCTGAGGTGCAGTGATGAAGTTCGAGTTGTGAAATTCAATCCTTGTATACCAGGTCTCATAGTTGGGGGTACTATCTCTGGAAAACTAGTACTGTGGGATATTAAAAGTAAGCTTCTTGGGGATCGTTCCTTGGAAGAAGAAGACAGTGATAACTTTTACAATGTAAATATATTTTAAAAAGCAATACTCTATGTTTTATTTATTTTTTTTAAATCATACAACATATCTGAAAGTGAAATTGATTTTTTTTACAAGTTAAATATTTATATAGTTTTTTGTTTACAAATAACTAAGCAGTGTAATGACCACCCATGTCTATTTTTAGGATCCTTTTAAAAAAAAGAAGTAAAAAATACATCTAAATTAGGAGTCCTGAATTAATATTTAAGGGACGTAAAAAACAAATATTGTTCAAAATGTAATGAATAACTAATTAGCAAAGTAGGACTGAAAACAGTAAAACCTGTTTGATTGTTGAAGGAAACAGAGAAGAGCTGTAAAATGCTTTGTAAAAGGACCACCAAGTTTCACAAGAGGATAAGTTAGATAAAACTATTTCTGTTTTATAAAAACTTTTTGATAAAACTATTTCTGTTTTATAAAAACTTTTTGATGAAACAGATATTCTCCTTTTAATGGCAGAGGCGGAGAGAAACAAAGGGTATGGGAAGATGAAAATTTACTTATATACTGCAAACACTCCGTGAGAGTTTTATGTAAATAATACGCTGTTTAAAAAATGTTATACTAGTTAACTAAGAGATAAAGATATTTCAAATTGCTTGTTAGCATTTATGAAGTAATTTTCGAGATTGAAATCCAAAACTATGATTCGATGGTCATGAATAGTCGCTTTTAATTCTTTATTACTTATAGAAATAAATTGTCAATATTTGATTCATTTACATATTTTACAAGGTGATTGTAATTGTATTATCTCATTACAATTCTTAATTCAGACTTACATTTTCTGTTCTGGTTAGATGTATGTGTTTTATGGTGCATAAGTACTTTGAAATTGGAAAAAGTTTTGAAATTATAATCCAAGACATAAATCAAAAAGTACTTTTGTTATATTTTTAAATTTAAAATATATAATCATAAGAGCGTAAAATGTTTAATAAAGAGAATCATGAAAAGAAAACTTGTCATCCTTGTCATTCAGTCAATGAGAGTGAAAAAAAGGATCTGGTAATTTTTAAAGAGAGGGGCCAGTTAGATTGTAAGGAAAGAGAAGGATGTGGGGCCCACGTGTCAGATAAGTAATTTTATTTAATACTGCCATTATATATATATATAAAAGTTCAAAATGTTGAGAAAACATTGAAAAATTACAGAACAATGAAAAAAGGGAAGAGAAAAATACTAATAAAAATAATCCGGGAAGAAAAAAAATTCTGAAAAAGGGGAAGAAAATTAATAAAAATCCGGAAAATCAAGATAATAATCTTTTCATCAGCTCACACGATTATATCAGCAAAAAGGAGTGCTTTCTAATATTGTATCAATATAGCAAAAGCAAAATATATCAATACAATAGTGTGAGGAGCACTCAAAAAAGTTTTTACGAGAAACTTACAACAAATAAAATAGAACTCATTAAGTAAAATTATCGTGTAAAAACAGAAAATAAAATATAAAGAAAAAACAGAATAAAACATAAAACGAAATCTATAAAGCAAGTAGCGAATTCAAATGAACTTACATGAACAGGAAATGTTTCAAGAATGATTTAAAATATTTTCTTAACGAGATTGCCAGATTACAAAATATGAAAACAGAAGTGCAAATTGAGGTAAAAGCGTAAATAGAGGGTTTTTATTTTATAGTGCGTTCTTACTGCAGTACTGGAATGAGTTTGATTTGCTATATATATAATATTTTTGTTTATATTTCTTTTTAATAAATAAGCAGTGCAGTCNACATATATATTTTCAAATTTATAAATTGATTTAAATCAATATGCGTATGAAGTCTTGATAGAAATCTGACTTTCTGTGCCTTAAAGTAAATGAAATTCAAAAATACTATATCGCGATACATCGCTATATCGCGATGCAAAACTGACGATATATCACGATATATAATTTCTAATATCGCCCAGTCCTAACCGTGACCTCATTTTTTCTTTCATTACTTTCTTGTACTGATCACTGTTTATCATTCTTTTGATAAAAGTATTTGGTCTTATTTAATCTTCTTCTTCTATCGCTCTACAGCCTTTGGTGGTCCCTGGCTAGTTCCACAATTCTATTTCCTACAAAACTTTGTTTTGACTTCTCCCTCCACATATGGATCTTCATTATTTTCAAGTCATCAATAAGGTCGGCCTGGTTCCTCGTAGGTGTCCAGTTGAGGATCTTTTTCAAGCCATAATTATTGTCTTTCCTCTCTATGTGTCCAAGCCACGAGAGGCGTTGGGATTTGATAAGCTATACTTATTCTATAAAGTGAAAAAATAAATCCCACAACATTTTCTTTCAGGAATTTTTTTTTATGATTAGAATTTTTATTATCTCTTTCATAAAAACAATTTCAAATGTATTTTTCCTTCATTTTATTGTAGTTTATTCTGAGTTGCAGTGATGAAGTTCGAGTTGTGAAATTCAATCCTTGTATATCAGGTCTCATAATTGGAGGTACTATCTCTGGAAAACTAGTACTGTGGGATATTAAAAGTAAGCTTCTTAGGGATTGTTCCTTGGATGAAGAAGACGTTGATAACTTTTACCATGTAAATATATTTCAAAAAGCAATACTCTATGTTTTATTTATCTTTTTTAAATCATGCAACATATCTGAAAGTGAAGTTAATTTTTTTTACAAGTTAAATGTTTATATAGTTTTTTTGTTTACACATAGCTAAGCAGTGTAATGACCACCCTTGTCTATTTTTAGGATCCTTTTCAAAAAAAGAAGTAAAAAATACACATAAATTAGGAGTCCCAAATTAATATTTAAGGGATGTAAAAAACAAACACGCTTTCAAAATGCAATGAATAACTACTGAGGAAAGTAGGACTGAAAACAATTAAACCTGTTTGATTGTTGAAGGATACAGAGAAGAGCTGTAAAATGCTTTGCAAAAGGTCCACTAAGTTTCACCAGGGACTTAAACTGGCTTTGATGTGTTGTATTGCTTCAACTGCAATTTTTTTAGATTTCCTATGTTTTAATGTTTTCCCTAGCTGCTATTGCTGCACTGCTTTTATGCAGCTGAAACGAAATTCGATCAAACTACCAGTTTCCGCTCAATTGATTCAAAAAAATGTCTGTTCTCTGATTGAAATTAAATATTTTGAACGTTTTTAAAATGTGATATCAAAAAAGTTTACCTTTGAAGGAAAGGATAAGTTAGATAAAACTATTTCTGTTTCATAAAAAACTTTTTGATAAAACACATATTCTCCCTTTAATGGCAGTGGCAGAGAAAAACAAAGGTTATAGGAAGATAAAAATTTTGTTATATGCTGCAAACACTCCATGACAGTTTTATGTAAATAATATGCTGTTTTAAAAATGGTATACTAGTTAACTTAGAGATAAATATATTTCAAATTGCTTTTTTGCATTTATGAAGTAATTTTCGAGATTGAAATCCAAAACTATCATTCAATGGTCATGAATAGTCGCTTTTAATTCTTTATTACTTATAAAAATAAATTGACAATATTTGATTCATTAATGTATTTTACAAGGTGATTGTAATTGTATTATCTCATTACAATTCTTGATTCAGACTTATATTTTCTGATCTGGTTAGATGTATGTGTTTTATGGTGCATATAAGTATTTTGAAATTGTAAAAAGTTTGGAAATTACAAATTATAATCTAAGACAAAAGTCAAAAAGTACTTTTGTCATATTTTTAATTTAAAATATGTAATCATAAGAGCCCAAAATGTTTAATAAAGAGAATCATGAAAAGAAAACGCATCATCCTTGTCATTCAGTCAATGAGAGTGAAGAAATGGTCTGGTGATTTAGAAAGAGAGGGGCCAGTTAGATTGTAAGGAAAGAGAAGGATGGGGGGGGGNGGGGGGGGGGGGGCACATGTCAAATTTACTACAAATAAAACAGAGCACATTAAGTAAAAATATGACGTAAAAACAGAAAATAAAATATAAAGAAAAAACAGAATAAAACATAAAACGAATTCTATAAAGTGAGTAGCGAATTCAAATTAACTTACATAAATGGGAAATTTTTCAAGAATGATTTAAAATATTTTCGTAACAAGATTGCCAGATTACAAAATATGAAAACAGAAGTTAATTTTACACTAACGATTGAACCGAACGATTTGAGGTAAAAGTGTAAATAGAGGAGTTTAGTTTTATAGTGCGTTCTTAAGGCAGTACTGAAGTGAGTTTGATGTATTATATATATGTATATTTTTTTTGTTTATATTTCTTTTTAATAATTAAGCAGTGCTGTCTCTCTTTGTCTCATGAGCATTTCTATATCTTAATTATTTAACCTGTTGGCCTCATAGGTTCAAAATCTCTTTATATATATTACTAGTATTCTCTTAATAATAATCTGTTGGCTACATGAGTTCTAAAAATTCTATGTTTTGTTTTCAGCTTAATTAAAGATAAATAAAAATGTTTTCTCTATTTGATTAAGGAATTTTGTTCTACCTTGTTTACTTTCTGCTCTTATATTTATGGTTTCCTTCATATGTGTGCGATGGTGAGCTGGATTTCGGTTTTATTTAAATATTTATTGCAAAATGCTGCTAAATTTTTCTATTTTTAAACCACAACGCCCATAGAAAAGTCTACATTCCCTCTTTACAACCCCAGGTTATCATCACAGTTGTTTTGCATTTCATCCTTTTAATACTGATTGAACAAATTTTAGTTGTGCTTTTGTTTTTCTTCTTATTTAAAGTATTATTCTCCTGATTCACTTTTAACCATTCATTTCTGTACAATATATAGCTGTGTACATAATTGTTGTGTACGTGATAATTAATTTCCTTTAAGATAAACAATGTTTAGCATTCATGCATACGTCAGCTCACCCATTTGATATGTCAGTTTTCATGTCTTTGTTGCAAAGGTGGAAAAGAAATTTTATTGGTTTTTAAACAATATACATAAGCGGTTTTTTACCAATAGCAATATACATTTTTTAACAATCTAATGTTTCTTGGGATTTTTTATTTAATGTACACAAACATTCATGCTTTATATAATAAGAAGATAGATGTTTAAAACTTAAAATTAAATTAATTTCATTTTTTTTACCAATTTTTAAAAGTTAAATAAAAAAAAATGATTTAGTCTTATATATATATCAGTAATTGGCAGTAAATTAATTTTAAATCTCAAATTTCAATACAAACTTTGTTTAAGTATTTTATTTAAGCCCATTATATTATTTTCATAATTCAGAAATCAAATTTGTTAGGTATAAATTTATTTCGTTACCTAGCATAATAAGCTTTTGTTATGAAAAATAACTTTCTATATCTGAGCAAATTTATTTTTTCTTTTTATAATTGTTATAGCCTTTCCTTTAATGAGTATGTGATAAAAAAAATGCTTTTCAATTGCAGATTGTGGCATTAAAATGCAAATTTTTAAAAAAAAATTATTTAAATTTCACTAACAGTTTTGAAATTTATTTTAAGGAAAGTCTTGTATCTTCTGACATTATTCCGTGTTGTGCTGCCTCTAGTTTGGATAGTGTTCATGTGTATGGAATCACTCATCTTGAATGGATTCCTTCTCATTTTGAGGTACAACTAGTTTTGATTATAAAGTTTTAAAGATATCGTGAGTGTGAGTGAATAAAACAAAATTTAGGTGTGTATGGTAAAAAAAAAAAAATTAAAAAAAAACGATGAATTAAATTAATGAGGAAATTCATAAAAAAGTGGTAAATACTAAACTGTTGCATTAAAAAAATATTACTTTAAATTTTGTAAAATATTTTATTGAAGAAGAATTTGTAGACAAATTTATCTTATTTTCAATTTATTAAACTTGATACTTTTTTGTCTTAATTACAATATTCTATAAATATTTAATTTAAAATTTTTCATTAACTGAATGGGTGGAGTGTCAATTTTCTTCCATAGTGGAAAAGCCTTTAATAAGAAATAGCTTTCTTTCATAGTGGAAGACTGTTTTTTAATCTGAAAATGGGAATTTTTTTAATGATGTAAAAAATTATTCCAAATAAAATATTACACTGCCCATCACGAGGTGCATTCAAATTATTAATATTCAGATTTTAAATTAAAATTTGTAAATTGAATGATCAACTGAAAACAAGGAGATTTAATCATTTTTATTAAAATAAAATGTAGGCAAAATATTTTATGATCTTATTTACATAAAATATTTTGCAAATCACTGACAGAAAACTAATAATAACTGCAATAAACAAGGTATATCGGAACTAAATTTCCTATTAAAATTAAATATTTAATTTAAATAAAAAAAATTGTTTTGTGGATATAAAAATAACTTTGGATGAATTTCATAAGTTTTGTAAAAAAAATCTCTCTGTCCATTTGGAGTTTCGTCTGTTCTGTCCTATTTCTTCCGGTTTTTTGTAGGTCTTTCAATTTCTTTAACACTTCGAGAAAAAAATCTGTTTCTTTTCGCTTTTTATTTTTTTAAGTTTGAGTTTTTTTTAATCAAACTTTTGTTTTCTGTAGGTTTCATTCAAAGGTGTTACTCAAAAGTTATCAACAAATACTTGTTTTCAAATAGTATCTTGTAGCCTAAATGGGTAAGCTATATGGTACATATTGTTAACATTTTCTTTGAACTTCTTGCCAGGATTTAAAAAAATATTTCACACATCAGAAATTTTTGTAAATTTCAGTAACATATTTAATGACACTAAGTCAAAAGTTTTTGGCACAAAATTTAAAATTTTAAAATTTCAATTTTAAAAAATAAAAAAAGAATGTATAAAATTTGTGTTGTATTTCTATTAAATGTGATACAAACACAGAATTTAAAAAAACAGAGTGTCCTAGGATTTTATTACTTTACAAATCTATTATAGTTCATCTTGGTGTGAAATTTAAAAATATGCAATTTTTGCACTCCGTTTCTAAAGATATGTGTACTCAATATGGCATGCCCATGTCATAAAAAATTGCACTTATTAAAAGAAATTTTAACTAGTAAAAAAAATTTTATAATTGTCTAATTTTTAACTTATTAGATTTCCAGATAGTTCACCTCCTTGCCTCCCCCTCCTTTTGGATACTCTTGGAATCATTCAAATGCATGATCAAAAAAATTGGCAAAAACTTATTGCAATACAAACCACAGTAGGATGACATTCACATCATTTGTAAATGATTCAAATATAACTTGCAATGCAGCCATAATGTTGTTGAATAGCAAAATAGTTTTGAATTTGCATTTCAATATTGTGTCAAAAAATAAAATCTGATCGAATTTAAACATTTTAATAACATATTAATATGTGGTGATTAAGTTCGAATAAATGTTGTTGCGTATCTGTGATCAGTAAAAAGTTAAAAAAAAGAAGAGCTTGAGATGTTATTAAAGATAACTGAAACTGAACAACCTGTAAACATTTACTTCATCCATTTATGGATCCACTGTTGAAAATAATTTACAGCACCTGAACTGGCAGCTGCTTTTATTCACATCTTTCATAACATATGAGACTTTACTTAAGTTTTAATTCTTTTACTAATCACAGCATTTAATTCTTTTACTATGTACAGTGCACAAAATAAAATAACTTTTGATCTAACGATTTCACGCTTAATGGTTCAAGGGGGTGATCTCAAAAATGCTAATTAATTACTGCAGATGATATTTTAAGTTATAAAATCAGACACAAGAACATACTTTCTCTGAATAAACGTAAATTTTTTTCAACGAATTCAGTTTTTTGACCCTAAAAATGTCGGGAGTTGCCGCAATCTGTCCCAATAGCTGGAGAGTGGTCTAAAGCTTGGACCTCTTAATGTTAATATTACTTTTTGCATTTTCCCCCATATCTCTAGACGGTCGCTAAAAAATTTTGTTCACAATTATAAAATTTGTTTATTCATAAATAATTTCCATGCAAGAAATTACTTTAAGTATTAGATATTTTTTACTATTTAATAGCAGTAGAAAAATATTGAATTGTAAAGTATAAAATTTCTTACATAATTTTAAAGAATGCAATTTTGCATATTAAGTTGCAAAATTTGAGCAAAATTAGTTTAATAGTTCCTGAGAAATTGAATTTTAAATATACGATTTTTTAAAAAAAAATTATTTCTCAGAAACTATTTGTCTGATTTTGCTGAGATTTTGTATTTTGCCATCCAAAATTAAATTGTTAAAAATGATGTAAAAAATTGTATTACAAATTCTAAATTATTGTGACTATTATTAAATAAAATGATAAAAAATTCAAAAAGTTATATTTTGCATATTTGCAACAAAATTTATAATTGTGTGCAAAATTTTTTAATTCACTTAAAAAGTTCTCGAGATATTTTGAAAAACTCAAAAAGTAAAATTTACATTTAAGGGTCCAAGCTTTGTATCTGCATTTCTGATCAAACTATACATCACCACCACAACAACATTAAAATAAAAACTTCATTTTCATAATGATAACTGGAATAGAGTGATGAATCTTTATTATCCATAAATTTTTATTATCTAAAGTAGGTAGAGTCCAAATTATCTAAGACAATTCAGATTTTAATGTATCTCAGTCACTCTATCAGAATTTCATTTTTATTTTAGTTTGATACAGTTTTGGGATTTAAGATTAGGCTTTCCTTACAAAGCTAATGTTTCTCTACCAAAGAAATACTCTCTACTAGATGGGATATGGGAGCCTTTTCATTCTGTAAGTAATTATTTTATAGATAAAACTCTTTTATATTGTATTTTCTGTAGTCAATCATATAGAAATGATTAGGTAGTTTTTAGTTTTACATGAAAAGTTAGTTGACTATTTAATTTTAATATTACTAATCTAATTTAATCAGAGTCAGAACTGGCTAAATTAAATTAGATAATTTGTTAATTCAATAAAAATGAGATAATTTTATAAATTAAAAACTTCTTTTGTGGTATATTACCAATTTTCTTCACTATTTTTTAAAATTAAAAATAAACTTACTTTGATTTATTTATAAGTAAAATGCTTCCACAACATCCAAGTACTAATGCATTAAAATACTTTTAAGAATTTATTTTTCTAAATTCATGATTAATCGTCTAATTCTAAATTTTATTAATGCTATTGAATAAAATGGTTATTTATTACAGGACTAGCTGTTTTAAACAATTTTTTGAAATCTACTTTAAATGTATTAACTTACTAATGATTAAGTCTTATTGCGTTTAGTTTTAATTACATAAGTTAGTGTTAATGTATATTGTTTTTATTCAGACATTTTATTTCTTTATAAATTATGCATCTGAATGTATTGAACCTGATCTTCACTGAGTATCCTATATCTTTTTGTCTTTAAAGTTTGTTATTTAGTCTGTGACATTAAACAATAAATTACTTGGAACAAATATTTTTTTAAATTTATTTCCACCGCGTTTTCTTTTAGAATTATGTTCAATGTAGTTTACAGTTTCATAGAATTTCCTAACTTAAAAGTTTTTAATCTATTTGAAAATCAAAACTGAAACTAACATACTTCCTTCTCTATGACTCTCCACACACTAATGGTGAAAGCATGTAAAGTGTTGCCATAGGTAGAGAGTTGTACTCTATGCCACCTATAACCCATTCCGATTGCCAGTAGCGCACATTTTGAATTTTGGGTGGTATTTTTTTTAAAAAGTAATTTATGAGGAATTGAGGGTCACCAAAAATTTTATCTGTGTGTTAGAGGTTTTTCTCTATTAACAACACAGCAAACAGTTAGGAAACGGTGTAGAAAATTTGTGTTACTGAAGTTCAACTCTATTGTATCTTATGAGGAACAACTCAAGCTCAGACAATTGTTTTATTATATTTAGCTAATTATATGCATAATGTATTTTTTAATTGTTTTAGATGCAAGTAATGTCTCCCGATGGAAAAGAAGAAATATCTTTGACTTGCTTTTCTCTAAGAGAGAATACTGAGAAAGATTGTGAAGGTTTGATACAGCAGTTTTACTCACTTGTACATGGGTGCCATTCTTCATTCCAGGGTTCTGAAATCAGTCTTGAGAAAAAAATCTGCAGACTAAATTTCATCAATTAATCTCTTTTCCATTTGTTCTTTTCATTAAAATGTCCTTTTTTTCCTTAAAATTTTTAATTTTATGGAAACATTTTTTATTTCTATTTCTAGTTAATTTTATACAAATATTATATTTTAATGAAAACCTCGTTATTTTTCACTAAGAATTGCAAAGTGATCTAGTAATGATGTTGCTCTGCGATGAAAGAATGGGATTGATTGAACTTCAGTGCCTGCTTGCTTAAACAAAATTTGTACTATTGTTGTATCTAAATTTGTTTGAGTTTTCATTTACTCCTAATGTTTTAAATTTCTGAACAAAGTTAAGATTATTATTATTTTAAATTTATAGAGATAGGAGGAAAAATCTATAACTTGAAGCAAAAAAAAAAGAAAATAGACATAGGAATAGTATCACAAAAAATTAGTGGTTTATTATCCAGCATGGTGCATAGCTTTTTTAAAAAGTGCTTAAGGGTACTTATTTTTGTTTTTTAAAAAGCCCTTAAAGGTGCTTTTTTCATTGGATGTTTTTTAAAAGTGCTAAATTTTTCCGTTTCGAAAATGATGTTTTCGAAAAGGGAATGTCGATTTATGCCATTTATTGTGTAAAAGCGTACTTTTCGCATTGTTCTATTCAACGTTTTCACAATTCATTCAACCACAATCTATTTCGGCGTACCGTCGGTCCATAGCGTATGAAAGCGCCAATCATTTTACATGTTTGAGGAAATACCCGCGAGTCCGCATGTGTGTCTACTAACCTGGGTTCGGTGAGATTATTGCACTCTCACATGCAACTCTGCTACATTTTGCAAGATATTCTCAATTTCAGGCTTTATTTTCCATCCTCTGATGTTGAACCAAAAAATCTCTTGATCTATAATGGCTAATATAATTAAAAAAAAAGAGTTCTTTGTCAGAAACTAGTTATTTTATCATGATCATGTAAAGGCTTTTAAAATTATTTTGTATTTTGTTGATGTATTTAGTACTTAAAATTTTTTTTTGAGTGTTTAAAAAGTGCTTATTTTTTGCTAAAAGATTTGGCTACGCACCCTGTCGAGTGATTGGTGCATAAAGATCTACAAGTTTAACTATTACTTACCTCTTCTTTGCTGTGAAAAAATAAATTAACAAAATGGAAAAAAATCAAATCCTTGATTTAATATCCGTGCCATTATTATGGAAACATACATTTTGGAGTCAGTAAGCTATAAAATTCTGGTAAACAATGCTAGATCATCATTTTAATTGATCAAACAGTTAAAATAAGTTCAGTTTTGAAATTTTTTTTAGAGTGGCACCCATGCTTATAAGCTAAAATAGTATTTAATCTTCATGTTTTTGCCTCCAGTATTTAATCTTCATGTTTTTTCAGAAAATATTAAAGAAGAAGAAAATTCAGATTTACATGGAAATGAAACAGTAGCACAAGACAACGATATATATGCAGAATTCTATGGAGGCTGTGCAGTAATTTTTTCTGTTTTTTTTTTTTTTTTTTTTTAAAATTTTTTTAAAAATATCTATTTTGATGTTATTCAAAAATATTTTTTTTTTTAAATACGATNTGGGAAATTATCTGGACTTAAATTTTTATAAAATTCTAGTAATGGTACTGTATGAAAAGTTTGTTTCAGGAGAGTATTACAGTTCAGTTCTATTAACTCAAGTTGAAATTTTGCATCAACTTCTTCGTAATTAACATTGAATGGGGTCGCAAAAATACTAAACTCTGGTTCCATTTTTCTAAAGTCCTGAAATCTCCTTTCAAATTCTGAAGATAGTTTTCTCAAATTAATTTCGTATTTTTTAATCTTATTGTTTGATATAGTGAATTTTAAAGATTGTATTCTTGGAAAATGAGAAAAATCAGATTTAGAGATCTGATTAGCAAATAATAATAACTGTAATTGCAGACTATTAGTTATTGTAATTGTCTCATAATCCAATTAATTTGTAATTAATTGGATAATTAATTAATTTGCTAGTTGATAAATTAATCAAAAAATTAATTAATCATTAATAAATTATTAATTAATTATTAATTAATTGTTGATTAATTAATTGATTTGCAATTACATACTCCAATTCATTTGGAAAGTTTTTTGGAAAAAAAATTTAAAAAATTTGATGTCAATTTTTTTTTTAAAATTAACCTAACAGGTTTTTCTGAAAAACTACAGATATATAAAATTTTCGAAATCAATTTTGACAATAAATATGCATTATATAGTACGTGAAAGTACCACAAAATTAATTGGAGTATGAGACAATTACAATAACTAATAGTCTGCATTAAAGTAATAAAATACCGATTTTTCTATATATTGAATTATTTTTTATCTCTCACAAAACCTTCTATGGGCCGAAACGAATGTTTCCCCCTAAAATTATTTCTCATAAGGCATACATCCCACTAGTTTATTTCAAAATTGACGAGTCACACTTCCCTAGTTTCTCTTGTCAGTATCCCATATCTTTTTGTCTTTAAAGTTTGTTATTTAGCCTGTGACATTAAACAGTAAATTACTTGGCAAATTACAAATATTTCTAAAAATTTCCACGACGTTTTCTTTTAGAAATATGTTCAATGTAGTAATCAATTGCATATAATTTCCTAACTTAAAAGATTTTAATCTATTTGAAAATCAAAACAGAAACTAACGTCCTTCCTTCTCTATGACTCTCCACACACTAATGGTGAAAGCATGCGAAGTGCTGCCATAGGTAGAGAGTTATGCTCCATGACACCTGTAGCCCATTTCAATTGCCATTAGCAAACATTTCAAATTTTTGATGGCATTTTTTTTTAAAAAATTATTTTATGAGAAATTGAGGGTCACCAAAAAAATTTATATGTGTATAAGAGGTTTTTCTCTATTAACTACACATCAAACACTTAGGAAATTTGTGTTACTGAAGTTCAACTTTATTGTATTTTATAAGAACCAACTTGTGTCTTCTCAAACTGAGACAATCGTTTTATTATATTTAGCTAATTATATGCATAATGTATTTTTAAATTGCTTTTAGATGCAACTAATGTCTCCCGATGGAAAAGAAGAAAAATCTTTGACTTGCTTTTCTCTAAGAGAGAATACTGAGAAAGATTTTGAAGGTTTGCTACAGCAGTTTTACTCACTTATACATGGGTGCCACTCTTCATTCCTGGGTACTGAAATCAGCTTGTAGACTAAATTTCATCCATTAATCTCTTTTCCATGTGTTCTTTTCATTAAAATGTCCTTTTTTTCCCTTAAAAATGTTAATTTTATGCAAGCATTATTTATTTATTTTTCTATTTAATTCTATAAAAATATAATATTTTAATGAAAACATAGTTATTTTTCATAATAATTGCGAAGTGATCTCGTAATGATGTTGCTCTGCAATGAAGGAATGGGATTGATTGAACTTCAGTGCCTGCTTGCTTGAACAAAATTTGTACTATTATTGTATCTAAATTTGTTTAAGTTTTGATTCACCCCTAATGTTTTGAATTTCTGAACAAAGTCAAGTTTATTCTTTTTTTTAAAAAAAATTTATGGAAATAGGAGGAGATATAAGTAATGATGAAGTAAAAAAAAAAAAAAAAAAAGANNAAAAAAAAAAAAAAAAAAAGGCATATGAATAGTATCACAAAAAATTTGTGATTTATTATCTAGTAATTGGGGCAAAAAGATCTTACAATGTTACCTATAACTTATATCTTGTTTGCTGTGAAAAAAAGTAACTAAATGAAAAAAAAAAACAAATTGATTTAATATCTGTGCTATTATTATGGAAGGATACATTTTGGAGTCAGTAAGCTATAAATTTCTGAAAATTCTGTTAAACGACGCTAGATCGTGTTAATTGGTCAAAAAATAAGTTCAGCCTTGAAATATTTTTAAAGTGGCACCCATGCTTCTAAGCTAAAATATTCCAGTATTTAATCTTCATGTTTTTCCAGAAAATATACAAGAAGAAGAAAATTCAGATTTACTTGGACATGAAACAGTGGCACAAAACAATGATATATATGCAGATTTCTACGGAGGCTGTGCAGTAATTTTTTCTGTTTTTTAAAAAATTTCATTTAATGCAAATTGTTTCTATACTAACTACTTTATGTTTATATAATTTTATTTTATTAGTGGGCTCTTAATTAAAATTGTATATTGTCTAAGGTTGTCTATAAATTACATTATGCATAGGTTTTTTATTTAATGTTAATTGAAATTTTTAAGAAAACTTGAAAAATAAATATACCTTTTAAAAAAATTAGATTTAAATTATTTTTTCTCGTGAGAACTGCTTTTGTTTCCATCTTTATTACCTTTAATTTTTCATTGTACTTGAAACTTGTGACTTTTGAATTTTACAAAAATAACTCTACATGTTGGACAGTATAAATAAATATTCTTCTTTTATGAAAGGTATATTTATTTGTTTTATTATCATTACATTTTAATCATTTTGTATCCTATATCAAGTTACATTGGAGTAGTATCATTTTGTAGCATATTAGAGAATTTAGTTGTTGATATTGTATTTAACTAATTTCATGATTTTTCAATTAGAGAAATATTTTTTACTCTTGTGTATAACATATCTTTCCATAGGATGGAGCTATATTATCGGGTACTTTTAAACTTTTCAAAGATGAAGCAGGAAAATATGTGGGTAATGTTTCCAGTTATTCAATATCATTTAAACATTAAACAATAAACCATTGCCAAATTATGCTGTTATTAGTGCTATTTTGATATTTCTTATAGAACTACTTTGCATTTAGACGAACAATCTTCTTTCTCTAATTAATCAAAGAGAAAAGTATTAAAGAGTTCATACAGTCAAACGACTAACATTTGATAATAATATTCTTATCAGAATCATGATAACCTTTTAAAACTACCAATTCATTAAAAATTCTTAATCCAATTTATAAAAAATTTGATTTACTTATGTAAAGTATAATAATTGTTACATATTTTGTGTATTATCATAATAATAAAATCATTAATATTGTCAGTTGTTATACAAATTGTTATTTTTATTATAATCTTTTTAAATATCACTAATTTAGCGTAACAGTGCTAAATATATTTTTTTCGTGAATTTTAATGTTTCATTAAACTTATCTTTTATAGCTAAGGTTCCAGAATACTATCAGTCTCCTCATTGTAATTCAGTCTCAGTAATTAAAAGCTCTCCTTTCATAAAAGATATTTTCTTAAGTGCTGGAGGCAAAACAGTTGCTCTTTGGAAGCATGGAATTAAAGTAAGTTGTAATTTAAGACACTTTTTAATGATTATTTGTCTAAAATTTCGATTTTAAAACTAAATACCGTATTGTTAATCTTTAACAGATCTAAAAAACTGGCGTTTTATTAAATCGAAATATTTTCCAGAAACTGAGATAATATAAAAGGAGCATAATGCTGTCAATTAATTAAAATGGTGTGATTGTATGCCAGGAACAATGTGGAACAGCAAATTTGCATTTTCGAAACTGGTTAGTTAGAGGAGACAGCTTTAAACTTTAGGAGCAGTAATTTTAAAATACTTGGAATTATAACAATCAATTTTCCAATTTTGGAAACCAAATATATGTTTATTATTATCTTAAACAAATCTTACAGTTTTAAAGAAAATTTTTTGATAAGAAGTATATTTAGCAGAACCTTGTGAAAAATGTTTATTCCGTATCAATTAAAAATACGTTTGGGATGTTTTGGACTGTAATATGTTTAAAAGTGATTTTGGGCTGACTTTAAAGTAAATAAGATGCTATTATATTTAGCTATTTATTAGCATTTTAGCTATTTATGTAATAAGTGCTGAAGCAAAAATTTCAACTAGTACAAATATTGTAATTATGAATTCGCTTTTAATGTTATAAATTATACAATAATTATTATAAATTTTAATGATTATCTAACCCTAACATTATTATCAATACTTTTATGAATGATCATATTTTTTCATTAAGACTGTATTATTTTAGACTAAACCAATTTTTATGTGTGAGAGACTAAGTAATGCTACTTCAGGAGAGTGGTCCCCTACAAAGCCAGCTCTTCTTTTTATAGGATTTGAAAATGGGTCCATTGAAATGTGGGATTTGTCACAGAATATTTATGAACCCATTGCTATTCATTTCATCTCAACATCCAGCATCAATTGTTTGGCAATTCAACAAATGACAGGTAAGTTTTTGAAGGAATCTGATAAGCTACTCATTTTAGGAGTGTTAATTTAGGAATTTAATGTCTGCAAAATATTACCATTGGGAGTGTTTCATCATTGGTTTGAAAGAGTCAGCACCATTGCTTTTATTCTTTATTAATGGTCAATTTTATAACCTTCGTTGAACAGTTGACCCAATTTTGGATTTACAATGACTAGTGTTCGACTCTGTAGCCTTGCAGTTTTGAATTGAATCCAGTATATAAGGAACTCCTGGATCAAGTATTGGAAGAAATTTGCCTTCCTTTTCGATGTAATTAATCCACACTAGCCTTACATGGAGAGGAAAACCTCCCACGGTTAGTCTGACGGCAAGGGGACTCCAACCCATGATCCTCTACCACTGAGGAGTGCAAGTCGGATGCGGAATTTGTACCTATCAGCGATGACTAGGATTCCAACCCGGTTCACCTCAATGGGAGACGAACGCTTTATCCACTGAGCCTTCATGGCTCTTTTTATTAATGGTGAAAATAAAAAGTGCTTGTTACTGTGCAGAGTGCAGAAATCGATTGCTCTACACATTATCTTAGTGCCGAAAATTGATTCCTTTTTAAAATTATTTAGGAAATATGCAAATTACTTTAATAAACTGCACATTACGTACACATTAAGGGGTCTTAACAAACTATTTTAAATTTTTTTCTTAAATAATGTGTTATGACCTGTTTTATTCTGAGCAATTCAACAATACTAAAAAACTTCCAAAGAAACAGCAAAAATTCTAAAACCCACTCATTGAAAACAGAAACTAACACACCCAATTTCTGAACTGAAATTGTCTGTAAATTAAAGTAGTTTGTTTAAATCTATTTATTCAAAGTTGTGTTTTAAATCCGTTTTTCTCATATTAAATTTTATGATCTCGCATGAAAGGTTATTGGACTTCTAATAAACCTAAAGTTAAAACATGGTAATTGATCTGAGTATAGCATGTTGCTTAAATAGTAATAAATAGTAGAACAAAACTGATGCATAAATAGGATATTTTTTCCCCTTCATAAAGAATGTTTGAATTTTGTACGATCTTTAAGAATTCAGAAAATTTCAACAAAATCCTAAAAGAGATACATGGATAAGATACTAAACAAATCTATGGCAATACTAATTGGCTATTAGTGACATTTTAAGACTCATTCTACTCATAGTACTTGAAAGACAATGCTTGCTAATGTACACTCGATACTAACCAAAATTTAGATAATGGCAGTATCTCTGTACAGTGCACCCAAATCGCTTTATCTTTAAGTAATTCATGTTTATTTCATGCTGGAAAATTATTAAAATAAAAATAGTTTAAATTTATGACTCTATGTATTTTAAGTTTTACCAATTCTTTTAGGAATGGAATATCTAGTTGCTGCTGGAGATTCAGTGGGAGTCGTACATACCATGAGTTTACCACCTAGTTTTTGGCAACCTCTAGAAAATGAAGTAAACAAATATTTTTTTAAATGTTATTTAACATAATTTTACATTTATACATGCATATTAATGGTATTTACCCTTTTTTTTTTATCAATAATAATCTTGGACATTCTTTTATATATGGTTGAAGAAAGCCTTAATTTAGAATTTCTTCTTTAACTTCAACAACTATAGAAGCTGTGATTTTGTTGTTGTGAATTGTATTCATATAAAAAGCAGATCAATCAATGTCTTTGGAAACAGTTTCTGTTTGGAGCTCTTATATCCACGTCCCTACAAAACAACATTTGTCGAAGTTGGGATGAAAACTTTATAAACTGTTAATACTTTATGGATGGATGGAGTGCTGCAAGTTCTTGATTGCCTATACTTCTGGGTTACTTGTAGTATTTCTTCTATATGTGTATTTGCTACCTAATTTATTATTTGTGTTTAAAAGAAGAATCATCATTTGAAGACCTGTCATTTCAAGTCATTTGAAAAAAGAGTTGCTATAAAACACTTCTTACCTTGTTAACACATACCAACTTCGAAATTTAAACCTAAATGATAATTTGTAAAATGAATCTCACTGTTGGAATAATATGCTTACACTAACGTATGAAGGTGCACAGCTTGCAACGTGAACAAACAGTAATAAACAAGTAAAAGGTGGCCAAATCAGAACTGCCAAAAAAGTGAGTTCTTTCTAAATCTAGCAACCATGTCACCTTTTTTAACAAGATATCATCTATAAATAAGTAAAACAAATTTTCACTTAAAACTTCCCAGAATTACTTAATATTATTAGAGAAGCAGGGGTGCCATCCCCTCTACAGAGGATCAAAATTGTGATGGCATGTCTTCGAATCATCCTCAGGGATGTTTCTCAGATCATCACCAATACCCCATCGTACAGCTCTTGTGCGGCGTAAATAAACAACTACAACTTTAATAGCTACATATTTGTCCTCAATGTAAAAATGCTAAATAGCAAACATAATTCTGTTATTTAATAAAAAATAAAATTTTTCTTTATGTCAAACAATTTATATGCTGTAATATCATAAAGTTCAAAACCATAAATTTCACAAATACATTTATGCTTTAAATATTTAATGCTTCAATATTCCTATAAAAATTTGTATTTTACAAAATCATTCTTTGCAATTTTAATATATATTGATTTTTTTTTATCTGGTATGATATAACTTATGATTCAAAAATGATTTTTCTTCTTTCTAAAAACTAGCTTTTAAATGTTAAAGACTTCATTGAAAAAGAAACGACCAGAATAAATGAAATGGAAACTGTTGCCCTGGATGGCAAAGTTTCCAGGGAAAATAAAAAAGAGCTAGAGGTAAACAATTTTAAAATTATTTTATACAAACTAAAAAAAGTCTTGATTTTTTAAAGCTCTCTGTTAAAAATTAAAACAAACTAAATGAATATTCAGTAAGCAAATATTTAAATTAATTCTTATCAAATTTAAGAATAGTATTTCTGTTATCTTCATGTGTAATTTTAGCTATAAACTGTGTGCCAAGTAATGAAATCCTTCCATTAAATAAAATTTTTAAAAAAAGTGATAGATTTGTATACAAATATATCTTGCTTTATAAAATTAAAATTCATATTTTCCGTGAACAATGGTGTGCTAAGTATTGTAAAACATTTTTATAAAAATTTTGAGATTTGAAGAAATATTCACCTTTCTGTTTCACATATTTTGTGTGGCCCTAAACACTATTTTGTAAGGGTGCTTAGCTCTGCAAGTTGAAAATACACGCTGTCATGTTTTATAAAGTTTAGGAAAATTCAATTTTTACTTTTTTCACGTTTTTCTATAAGGTATGAATTTCATTTCAAATGTTTAGCATCAAAAGATGTTTTCTAGTATTGGTGAATTACAGAAATTGCAAGGACTAAGATTTAAAAATAAGGTGCTTCAAATATATTTTTTCGACCTTCAAACCTTAAAAAAAAAAAAAAAATGTTTTTTTGGTTCTAAGGGTATAATTATTGACTTTAATTCATTAAAGAAACATAACGTTAATAAAAAGTTATTTCATACTCATAAAATATATATAGTAAGAAGTTTTTTTCAATTTAAAAACACAAACAAAGTCAATACTTAGAATTAAAGTTGCTATTCAAAATATTACTTATTCTATAAATTCTTAACATATAAACTTGTGTTTATCAGCCTCCAACCCATAAAAAAGAATTTCTTGTTGTACACTTTAGAAGTATGCTCTGATAATTTGTATCCTATTTAATGAAAAGTTATGAGGTTATGGAAAATAACAATTTAGAGACCATCTGCACAAATTATTCTGTTTTGCACAAAAATACAATATAATTCATATTCTATGATAGAAAATTGATTTTACAAAAAATAACACACACAGATACATATATATATAACATAAAAAGCTTCAACTAATCTTCTTTTTATGTTATTCCTTTATCTAAATATTTTTCTTAATTTATTATTTTAAACTAAACCCTCTTTCTCACACTTTAATATTCACATCCTGTCTTTTAATCTATTTTTGGCTTCAAGTTATGCATTAATTAACAATTTGTGATATTTCCCTTTATTTAAACCGTGACAAAGAATTTTCCCTCGACCCATTTAATTGACCAATTATAATTATTAAGATTTCTCTTATCTCTAAAACGAAACATTTTGCGGATTCATTTTGCAATATTTTCCCTAACTTTTATTGAGCAGCACTTCGATTTTATGTCACTTGGATATTCATTCTCTGATTATGATGGTTAAATAAAATTAATTTGATTTTTTAAAATCCTGAGCCTGTTTGTCCTACTCACACGACCAACTGCCACTCTTATACATATATATTTCCTTGGTGTAAATAACTTGTTTGTTATACCTCTCTTTTTAATTTACAAAATGTATGAATAAATCTTGTATATTTTATTATTAGCTTCCTGAAAAGGGTAAAATTGAAATAGAAGATGAAATGAAAAATGCATACAAAAATTTTCTGATATTACAAGATCAGCAGCTATTTAATGTGGCACAGAAAGAATCTGAAGAAGAAACAAGTGATTAGTTGAAAATAAATGATATATTCATTAAAATATTGTAAAATTTGTCATAAAGTACTTTGAATATTTTGTTTGTAATTAGCATATTGTAAATATCCTGACAATTTTATCCAGATTAAAGTCATCTTGAAAGAATTGCACTAAAATAAGTCAATTATGTTGGCTTTTTAAATCTTAATTCTACTTTATTACACCTTAAGATGCTTTTAAAATGTAAAGAGTACCTCACTTTTAGAAAAATAAATATGATTTTTTAAATTTATTCAGTCAAATTCAATTTTTATTTAGCAAGAAACTACAATGCACAAAAATTTTTAATGCAAGTAAATGATAATGAAAGATAATAATTTTATAATAAACTTATTTAAAAATCTTTGAAATGTATTTCAATTGAATAAGCTATCAAATTTGGAAGAAAGAATTTTAAATTCAATTATTTTTTTATAAAAATAATTTGAATTTAAAGTTCTTTTTAATTTCACTAGATAGTTCTCAAGGAATAACTTTAAAAATATTTCAACTAACCTAATATTAAATTTGTAAGTATGAGAATATTATAATGTTCTGTCGATCGGCGATTTTAAAAGCATTGATAGACTGCCGTTACTTATCAAAATTCAGGTCATTATTTTTTTTTTTTTAGTGATCGTTGTTTATTCCTCTTTCCATACCGTAGCAGTCGCAATGTATGTCATAAGCATATATTTATTTTTCATATTCCTTCTTTGGCTGTTGGCATCAATGTTATATAAATTAAATCACAGGATTTTGCTCTCTTCTGTTTAGCTATTATGCCCACTTGTTTGATGGATTTGAAGCCATGAGTTTTGGTTAGATCTGAAAATGTAAGTGTCACGTCGAATTTTGACTGTCAACTGCTTACATACTCTAAGAATGGCATGGATCGCAAGATAGTGTTTATGGCAAAATCTAATCGTTCCTGAAACTGTCACGATAGTTATTGAGTAACAACACTGTGGTATAAACTTTCTACTGGCGACATTGTGGATAGCGTATTTGTGGTTTATTTTTGTGTTTATAACAAACACTCTTTCACTGAAAAAGATTCTTGTCCTCATAAAAAAATTTTATCTTCTCTGATAAAAATTACCTTACTAAAAGTTACTTAACCTTTTAATAATTTCGTTTTTGTGTTGAGTCATAGATATATTAGATTGGTGAACTAGTTTTTTCTTAGCAACTTCTGCAACCTTTTAGGTAACGCTTTGAGCTACTGCCTGAGAAATCCACCACACACTCACATAATTAAGAAGAAGAAAAATGTTAAGTCAATAAATGCATTAGCGAATCATTAGTTGAACAGTTTTTTATTTGAAAGGTATGCAACAATGCAAATTTTTACTGTACCAAATAAATAATATATTTTAATTTGCTTTCGGTCATTTGAATAAAATCAGATAAGTAGTTTTATTAATATTGTAGAGCCACCCCCCCCCCCTTATGTTTGAAGAAGAAAATTAAGTTTTTAATTCTACATGTTTCCAAGCATTTTCAATATATTTTCTGTCAAAAAGAATTTTTTTTATTTTAGTACTATTGCTTTTTTTCATATAACTTTTTGCCCCTCTATCACTTCTGTGTGACAAAAACAATGAATTAAACTGCTATCAAAGACCAGAAAAGGACAATTATTCCATTACAGTAGATTTATATAATGCAGTTCTGTAAACTGCAATTGTCCATAAACATTAAATTCATGGGTATAAACAATGAAAACTGCAGTTAAGAAATTCACACAACCAAGCAAGAACTATTAACTTTTTAAATTATTTAGTTATTTGTTAAGACAATACATTTTCAAAAGCTAAGCAAACCGAAAATTTATAGATGAGTTATTAGTTCAAATGTTCTAGAAAATTTTAATTACCCCCTGTAAATAATTAATACTTAAATGCATATTTTTGTGTTTTTAGGTATTCATATTTAAAGCATTTTATGATTGATCTGTTTTAAACTAATTTTGCAGCCATGTTAGAACGTAAGCTTAAAGATATGTGAAATGATCTATATAACACAATATTCTACAAATGCAAATACTCTCTTTTCAATTTTTGTGTTGTAAAGGTTGTCTACTGTATTCATATCTATTGATCAAACGCAAACATTTTTTGTAATGAATAATATTTTTTATGTATTTCAATTAAGTTGATAAATTTCCTTTTTTTTTTGCCCACTATATTTTGAGTTTTAAAAGCAGCGATTATAAATAGAAAAATTATCAAAAAACAAAGGCAAATTTCACTTATTAGCTAGAAAAAAAATTTCCGAAAATCTAGTGTCATTTGTCTTAAACAAATGTATTGTAAATTTAGAACCCATAAAAAAGTCACATTTTAATATGATAAAGAATACTTATGAAGTGGATAAAGAATACTTATATTAAGAATATTAATCACAAGTTTTATGAGTATTCAATCAATACCTATCGAACAGGCATTGTTAGTAATTAGAGTTCTTTTACTTAGTTTTAGTTAGTAATTGTTATCAAGGATCAGTTGGAAAAAAAAGTATGTTTTGTGTTGATTGTGATTTTGTGATCCAAAATACCATCTACCCTAATTAGGCCTTTAAATCATCAAGATTGCATCTGAATATGTGAATACCACTAAGATCAAAAATTATTAAGGTGCTCCATTTTTTATTATGCCCACTATATAAAAATAATTCAGAAAATGAGCTGGGAAACTAAGATTTCTTCAACTAAGTTAGAAAAAAAGCCCAACATTTTGATATTTAATTTATTGTCAAATCATTTTTCCTTTTCTATTTCTTAGTCAATTATATAAGTAAAAATAAATACAATATTTTGTGGTTCATATTCAGTCATTAAAAACAGAACAATACACCATAGTATTTTTACTCCTTAATTTAATTCGAGCCAAGCTTTAGTAGTTACTAAATTATTTGCTATTTAATGACTAAAATATTTTATTACTATTAAAGAAATTTGTTTTGTATATATGCACTTATAAATCAATCACATGCTTTGAAATTAAACTTTGAAAAAACTCAGAAAGTGGAATTTATTGGTTTGGAAAATGAAACCAACAGACAATATAAATAGTGATTAGTCTAAGAGCTACAAAAAAAGTATAAAATTTAAAGTTTGCAAAAAATGTAATTTACTTTATTTTTCTCAAAAAACAGCTAATAATTACTAACAAGAAACAAAAAGAATATAAATAAATAAAAAGATTTATTAAATTAAAATACATCGAGGTGCATAAAGCTAATTCATTGAATCAAAATAATCTACACATAAAAATCACCGGTATTTCCTGTATAAACATTAACTAGCATACAATCAATATGTTTTGATCAATTTTATACTGTACATAAAGAAAATCGGTGAAGATAAAAAAACAGACACATAATATAGAGGACAAATAAAATTTTAAAAAAAAGAAACCTTTAACTTAAAATATTTTTTGGTGGTGAAAAACGTTTCTTGTAAACATTTTTATGCTTTTGTTTCAGATTTTAATGCTAAATTTTCCATTTATTAAAAATTCAACCTCGTAAATCATAAATAAATAAAAATATTTTAGAGCTTCAGCTTATGTAATAGTACATTAGCTTAAGCAGTGAAAACAAATTTTCTTTTCAAAGCAATGGTGGAATTTTTTGAAAATTATAAATAATAACAGAAAAAAAACATTAATTTTTTCTGAGCTAACTAAAATACAATTTTACTGTGCAAAACTATACCTATATGTGATGAAAGTGTACATAATATTTTATACATTAAAAGTATTTATAAAAAATGACATAGAAAAAAAAACAAATACAAAAATGTGATGATCATAAAGCATAATTTGATACATCATTTATGATAGATATATTTGTGATAAATTTGTAAAAGTTTGTTTTTCTAACAATATTACATAACATTTTAATTCCAAAATATAATTGCACAGTTATAACTTTGAATATTAAAAGTCATTTTTAAACTACAGAACAACAATCACAGTTTTGCTTTTATTGATTGAACGGCAGGTTTATCCAAGAATTCACGCCACCATGCAGGTCTGTCTAAGGCACCAGGAGTATTTAAGATGCATTCATAAAGATTTTTGTAAATCTGCAAATTATTTGTTTTTATTAGTTTTAAATATTATCGAATGTGTACCATACACAAAATAAAAACGATGTAACCATAAAAAACTTTTGTTCTAATGATCAAATTTTTATAAACTAACTGCTAATCCGTATGGTGTTAAAATTGTTTAAAGAGTGACCCCATCTCGCACCAGTCACAATGCTGATGCAAAATATCTTAAGTGGTAGACAAATCATGGGTTAGAATCCCCTTGCTGTTTAGCTAACAGTGGGAAGTTTTAGTGTTTTCCCTCTCCATGTAATGCCAAATGTAGGTTAGTTTTATCAAAAAGTCTAATGATTGGAGTTCCCTTGTCCTCCGGGTAAGGTTTACATTTACAAGGCTGCGAAGTTAAGCATTGATAGTCATAAACTCAAAATAGGTTCGGCTATTCAACACCGCTTATAAAGAAAAGGTATGCTTATTCAAAGAAAGTACGTTTTTATATTTTCTCAACTTCATTTATAATTAGCTCTAGTTAATTAACATATTTGAGGTCACTCTTTTAAATCGTTAGGATAATCTGTTAGTTTATAAAAATCAAATCATTAAAATTGAAGTCATTTAAGGTGAAAGCCACTCAAGTTACCATACCTGACCGTCCGATTTTCCGAGAGCCGAATTCAAAACAAAATCTGGAGGTGAAATTGCATCAGCCAAGGAAACTGCTTGTTCTTTCAATTCTTCACATAGTTTTAATATGCAACGTTTTATTGATTTGCTTGCTAATGCCCCAACACAAAATCCACCTGTAATATCATGAAAAAGCTAGAAAATTAATATTCAGCATATTTTTTAAATATAGTTTTTGCTTAACCATATTTAGAAGAAAAACATTTAAGTCAAAATTGAAACTATATATCAATGTCATAAAAATTATCATTATATTTAAAACTATTATTATATTTTAACTGTATTTATTCAAGAAAAGATACTTCTGTTGTGAGGTGGCTTAGAGCTAATTTAAGATTACCATGAAATGACGGAAGCACCAATTTTGGTATGATGGTACTTTAAGGTATTTTAATTAGCCTAGGACCCCTCAGAAATCCCTAAACCTGAGAAGGGATAGGAAGGAATTATTTTTATTATTTTTTAATGCTAAATCGAATGAGAACAATTCTTAGGTGACAAAAAATATTGTAGAATTAATTAATGTTTTATGTCCAAAAAGTACAATTTTGAACTCGTGCGACATTGCAATCTGAACATGTGATGAATTGTTTTCTGTGAATTTGTTTACACTTAATTAAATGAGATCAATCTCGAGTTAATGGGACAAATAATTAATAAACACAAATTTAGTGTTTTTACTCAACATAAGAAACTATAAGTTTTATGCATAAACATAGGTAAAAATCTACACTGTTTGTAAACAATACTGTCGTATTGACTTAAGTAGGATATCATTTGAATCAGCCTAGATAAAAAAAGAGGAAACAATATATCTTTTGCATAAATAGCAATGTCAGATGCCAAAATGTGTATTAGCCAAAAGTTTTAACTTTTTACAAACAAAATCCTTATAAGTTCTAAATTATCAGTCCTATTAAATTGACCTTTTAAGTATTTAATGAGGCTAAAAAGATGAAAATATGTATTGATATGTTTTAAGCTGAGCAATTAATTTTTTTCAAATATAAAAAATTATTCTTTCGTATTAAAATATTTTCCTTCGACGAATAAAATTTAAATGTCTTATTTGAAAACTTTTACCTTCATATAAGAATGTTATGTGCTTCTCCAAGCTCCATAAGCCATACAAGAAAAAGAGCTGTCGAAGAACTTCTTGAATGTTTTTATTAGCTTGTTCAGAAATAAAATCATCAAATCTTTGCAGAAAAGCATGCTAAAACAAAGAATATTAACATCATAGTATCACAATCAAATAGATAATTGGAATGTGCAATTATTGCCTCTAATATTAATTGAATGAAATTTTCTTTACTAATTTATTTGTTGACAAAAATTTTAAAAAAAAAAGAATGAATAAATTGAATTGAAGTCTCCAAATATCAGTGATTTTATATTCTAAAATGTTATTAATATATTATTTTATTATAAAATATTATTTCATTGTAAAAGTGGTTTAACTCCATAGTTTTAAATATGTATTTTCCATAATTGTATCACATTTAGTCATATCTTTTAATATGAAAGTAAAGTATTTTTAATAATTACATTAATCAGCAATAATACAATAATTCTATTAAAAACCGACAAAAGTTGAATACTTGTATTTGTTTTCCTACATCAAATTTTTAAAAAGTTTATTATTTCAAAATTCATTTACAAGGAGATACTTTACTTTTACAGTGAAAGAAGAATTACTCATTTAAAAAAAAAAAACTTTAATTCATGCAATTGTTTATAAAGAATTAATAATAATAACTAATTTTTTACCTCTACATATGCCAGTGACAGAGATCTGCAAAAATAAACTTGAGTGTTGCAACGTGCTATAAATGGATCTGTGTTATTCTTCAATTCATTGTTGAGTTTTTCACTCGTTTGTTTCAGTAAGTAGCACACCAACCATTTGTATGTGTTAAGAATTACTAAAAATAAAATATTTGTTTTAGGTTTTGAGAATTAATTTTTATTGTTTTACATCTAAACATTGCCTAAAAGTTGACAAACTAAATTTTATCTAATAGTAGTTCACCTAAACGGTACATTAAAAAAAGATAATAATAAGTTACATCTAAAAATATAAAATATATACTTCAAATAAAATAATTTATTTAACTGTAACCATTTACAGAATAACTATAATTAAACTCATCTAGTTTAGAGTCTCGGTTATTACAAAATTACTATACGCAATTCACTTAAACTCTAGAAGCTATATTTAATGTCAAAGAAAACTGTTTTTAAGGTAGGTAGGTACTTTATTTATGTCACACTAAAGTTGCACAATGGGCTATTGGCAACTGTCTGGGAAACATCCCTGAGGATGGTCCGCAGATATGCCATCACGATTTTGATCCTCTACAAAAGGGATGGCTCCCCTGATTTGGTAGCCCGACGACCTGCACGACACCATGCACCCTCAGTCCCTACACAAGCTGATCAATGTGGTCACCCACCTCCTCACTGATTGCAGCCAGTGATGCTTGACTTTTGTGTTATACTGGGAACCGTATCTTTATGATCAGTCCACTGCAGGAAAAATTGTTTTTTAAAAACTCAACTCGTAAAAAATATATTTTTTGAAAATAAAAAACATTAGAGAATATTTTTTTATCACTATTATTGCAAAAAGAAAGTTTAAATGATGAATTTATCATAAGTAATGAATGGATGGATGGTTAGAAGCAATGCCTTCCGAGTATTTAGCGTTGGATATAACAGCAAAATTAAATTGCACAGCCACAATAGTTTTCTAAATTTCACACATAGGAGCAACAAGTTTTAAATGTGCTAAATACCCGGAAGGAGATGAATTATTTTAATTTCACTCGTTAATAATTCACAAAATTGTTTTCATTTGTCTGAAACATTGAGGTGGACTTTTAGAGATTCCTAATTATTGAGGGGAGCATATACGTACCATCCCGCTTTCATTGGCTTATAATCTTCGAAATTTGGATTATCACACAACAAGGAAACTTACAAGACCAGAAGGAAATTAATGAATAAAACTAAAATTTTAAAGAGGGAAACCAACTACATTAAACCCATCTTCAAAGATAGACGTTTTCCTTGCAAAAAATCGACAATATTGCTAAAAAGATATCAAACTTTTCTAAATCCTAAATATGAATACGACAAATCTGAAACAAGTAATTTGGTTGTGCTACCTTTTTTTATCTCAAGAATTAGCTTTCAATCATCAAATATTATTTCAAAATGCAAATGCCAGGTTACCTTTTCTCAGAACAGCAAAGTTACATTCTCGAACCTCTAACAATTTTTATTAATTGTTTCAAAACTGGAGAACTTACAAAATTTCATGTCAATGTGAACTGTTGTACTTAGAGCAAACTAAACGAGCGCACTAATGGCATCAATTCTATGTTAACAGTAAAAAAAACTCCACCATTAATCTATTGCAATACATTGCTAGACAGCTGAATTGCTGTTTTTAATGAAATTTAATATTATCACCAAGAATTACTCTCGTAATTTTTAATTATCTTTGTATTTCATTAAAATTCTCCCCATAAAAAAATTAAAATTTTTAAATTGGGTTTGGAAACATTTAACTTTGTCGAAAAAATTAAAATTTATTTTAAAAAATTGGCCAAAGTTAAATGTTAGCTCTACATTGAAACTATTTGCCTTCTACAACTAAACAAATGCTAGCTTAAATTAAATATGGATGCAAGAAAATCTCGTGTTTAATTTCAATTTTATTTTTTTATATAAAAAACTAAAATTAAAAAAATAATAACAAATAAATAAATCAGTTAAGTAAATTTTAAACTAATAAAATAAAAATTTCCCCCCTGGACTGCTAGATCTTAAAATGTTATAAACCTTTTTGTAAGTCTTAGCAAAAAATATAGTGTCATTACTAAGAACTTACTTAAAAAATAAAATTAGTTTGACAATCGTAGTATCTTTGAAGTTTATAAATTTATTCCATATTTTCTATTTGATTTCCCCTTCCTTAAACAGCTAACTTCTTACTTTCTTTCTATTTTTACCCCTTAGAAGGAAAAAAAACATAAGTCGTGCTGTTTTGTTTGCCTAAAAACTGCAATTTTACGTGAATAGTTTACATTATATAATTACAATTAACCATACTATAAGGAAACTTGTCAACAATCGCATTTTTATTAAAAAAGAAACATTATCATAAAAACTGTATGAGCCTATTTAAATTATACAAACATTTTCAGAATTGTGTCTGCAGTTATATCTGACTACATATTATACAGCTTTTAGTGAGTATTGTGATTGAGATATCAATTCAGCAAGGTTATAAAAAGACAAAATATAGGTATGTTTTTTTTTGTTTTTGGTTTAAGTGCTTTTATTTTCTCCATGCTAACTTTTGTTTCAATATCCTTACCTATAAAACCTGCTTAGATTTTATCTCAAACTAACACTTTCCTATAGTCATTGTTTAAAATCTTTACTGACCTTAATAATTTTCAGATTTAGTAGCTAGGATTTATTTAGGAATAATTTCCTTGTTGGACTGCTATAAATTTGATACATCAATTGATAAAGGGTTTTGTGACAAAAGGATTTCAAGAAAAAGAATAACAAAATAGGGATGATAACCATGATAATAATGATCACATAAAAAATTAATCTTCAGAATATTTGCTCTGTGTATCACAGTTCTTTTGAAGAACCAAAAAATAAAAATAGCATAAGTTATGCAAAAAGTTTTTTTTATTTTATTATTTTTATGAAGAAGGTAAAAAAAAGTTAAAATTTCTTCAACTATTACCATTTTATTTATCCCTGTGAGTCCCGGTTTTATCTGAACTTTAAGTTGCAGTCTTCCTTGTATCAAATAAATAAATAAAATAAATTTCCCAAAAGTATTCAATAAGAAAGAAGTGCATAGCAAGGAAAGTTCATTATGATTTTGCCAAGGGGTTTATCACTTGAAGAGTTAAAGGATCTGTGTATAGTATAGTACAACAAGTAGAAATATTACAGTTATATTAAGGGTGATATTTAATATTTACATTTATACCTTTTTAATTTAAATAAACAATAAAGAGAAATGATAGAAAAAAATTTAAAATTAGGAAAAACATGCATAATTTGATACCATGTACAAGAAGCAAAATAGCAAAGATAAGCCCCATATCTAATAAAAGAATATATAAAAATCAATATTTCACAAACTTAATAATTTCACAATTGTGCCTAGCCTTGTTTGTAATTTGTATCTTGTTTGCATAATTTGGAAATCCTAATTGAAATTAGGAAAAACATGCACATTGCACACAGGAAAAACATGCACATTGCACACAGAAATTAGGAAAACATGCACATGCACATTGGTTTCCTAATTAAAATTAGGAAAAACATGCATAATTTGATACCATGTACAAGAAGCAAAATAGCAAAGATAAGCCCCATATCTAATAAAAGAATATATAAAAATCAATATTTCACAAACTTAATAATTTCACAATTGTGCCTAGCCTTGTTTGTAATTTGTATCTTGTTAGTAATTAAAGTCATAAATTAAGGGTGTTTTTATTTCTCATCTAGAAGATAACAACAATTAGAACAAGATAAAACATTGAATACTGAGCTGAACAATGATAAATAAACAAAATAAAATCCAGCTTTACTCAATTATAATATTTCAAAAAGATTGGAGAAAGAAAAAAAAATTATAAATAAGTAAATATACCTTCTGGATTCAGTAAGTCTAGATCTCTTTTAAGGGATAACTTCTGTCTTAAAATATTATCCATGTCATTCAGAAAACCAATGCTTTCAAGTTCAATAGTAAAACTTCTGTCTGTAAATTTAAAGAAAAAAAATACAATAAGAAATCAAGATAAATGCAGATATTAATGTTAATTTAAATATGTTTTAAAAACTTCAATTACTTAATGCTGTAAAACAGTGGTTTTTCCAATTGTATGCAAAGTATTGTCCGATAGTAATCAGAATTATAAAACTATTTTATTAATTAAATAACGAAATTTTAGATTTGGTTTAATGCAGTGAAACCATTCTTTATCACGTAATAATTATTCATTAATTTCTTATAGATAATGAGTTCTTTTGACAACATATTGTATGAGAAAGTAATATTACCATGAATGACCAAAATCAAGAGAATGTCGATTTTCACCAATGAATGTCAACAATCACATAGTCGCTTTGTGGTGAATGTCAAAAATATTTGTTATATCCAATTTGATATTAATTTATTCATTGATATTATTATATTTCTTCGATATTTTAATATCTGCTGAGGAAAGATTAGGAGATACATCAGTGTTTGGAGTACCGGTTAAATTACTGGGCAGTGGCACTTAACTAGACCTAGTATATATTTCGGACATTTACCAAATCGACTATGTGATTGTCAACATTCACTGGTGGAAGTCAACAACCACCAATTTCAATCATTCACAGTAACAGCAATACATCTCTTATCGGAAAGAAAATAAATAATATGAAAGAAGCAAAGTCTTTTCTAACAGAAAATTTCAATACTAAAAACTTTCGCTATACAAGACACTTTTTAAAAAAATTTCTTTTTGAGCCATAGTAGCTGAGACATTCAGTTATCATAGTATAGGACTGTGGTTTGATCTCTGGTAGTTACTTGAGGCTTACTCAGCTACAGATCAATGAGTACCAGCATATCAGGAAGGTAAAGGTGGTTGGTGCACAATAGAATTCAAGTTTTCAATCTTTCATATTGCAAAATTAAACTTCAAAAAATATTTTGAATTGTCTCGGTCACAACTTTAGCATTGTTCCTGTGATTTTTTCTATCACACATTCCCCCAACTTGCAGAAAAATTTTCATAAATATCAGGTCAATTAACAAAAACATTTAATCAATTATTGAATTAAGTATATTTTTTTAAACGGGTACTCCTTTATTGGTCGTCTATTTCATCTGTTTTAAAATAAAAGCTAGAAATTGAGAAAAATTTAAAATGCAATCTTTCATTTAATTTAAGCAATTAATAATATTATAGCATATTTTCAAGGATGCATGCTCAAAGCTAAAAAGTGTTAATATTACCTATTGAAAGTAATGAAAATCTTACAATTTAAATAAAAAAATAATTACCGTCTTCCTTTCTTTTCAATAGTCCTAGTAGGTAATTGCTTGTCTGCTGCAGCAAAACATTATTGTCCCCTTCATAGGTGCAATTTGCATCATTATCATTTCTTAGAGATCCAAATCCAGAGGCTGCAATATAAAATCAAAAAATATTAAAATAAATTAAAGAAAAAATCAGTTTAAATTTTTTTTTAAATTATTTTTTCGAACTGAAACTGATATATCTGATAACTGAAATAATGTATCATACAAAAACTTTATAGATGTTTAACATGCAAGTTTACCTACTTAGCATTCAAAATGGCTATTTTTCTGCTTATATAAATCACTCTTAATTACATTTAGAAATAATGTAGTGTATACAGAAAAATAATGAATTTTTAAGTCGTAACTCACCAAGGAGATTAGAAAATTTAAATTTGAAAATTACAGAACGTTATGCAATTAAACTGAAACAAGATAATTCAGTCAACAGAAATATAGATTTGGTAAAAATAAGATTTTTAAGAGAATGTTAGAAGTTATATACACTATTCTCCCATAATGATAAATCATAACATTATATAAGCTCAAAATCAGGTCTAAAATTTCACAACTTTATTATGTAATAAAGTGTAAAAAAGCTCCTTAAATTTTTTTTTCAGTGTATATTATTTAGCGAACATTAATTGCAACATTGGGTACTACAAAATACAGGTAACTCATGCTAGCTTAAACACTCAAGAAGAATCAATCCCATAAAAGGTCTCCTACCTCCCTTTAGAAAATCAAAATATTTTTAGTCATTATCTATGCATATGTTACTGTGAATGATCAAAATTGGTGGTTGTTGACTTCTACTGGTAAATGTCTACAATCACATAGTCACTTTGGTAAGTGTCCAAAATATATAGTAAGTCTAGTTAAGTGCTACTGCGCGGTATACCCTACATCAATATTTTTTAAGCTTCAGTGCCACTGCCGGTACTTCAAACACTGATGTTTCTCCTAATCTATCTTCAGCAGATATTAAAATATCGAATAAATATAATTATATCAGCGAATAAATTAATATAAAATCGGATATAACAAATATTTCAGACATTCACCAAAGTGACTATGAGATTGTTGACATTCTCTTGATTTTGGTCATTCACGGTAGCATATATATTTTTTTTATATCTCACCATAAAATCTATCAGCAGCACTCTAGTTATTATTCATTTCGATATGTTGTCATAAGGAATAAATTAAATAGTATTAAAAAAAATTAGTTTAAAGATTTTTACTTGCATATATTTTGTTAGACAGTTTTAAGTGACAAGTAATGTTGAATATTTAATTACATATGTTAAATATTATTATAGAATAATTTTGTATTTTTATAGAAATAGAAATCTTACAAATTAATTATTTAGATTTGTGATTTTGCCTAAAATGGCTGTAGAAATTTTAAATATAAATGGTGCTATGATGCCGCATGCTGTAATACATATTAGTTGCAATGGAGCTTGCCTTTTTCAAGCAATAGCATGCACAGTGCGCCAAAAAAAAGAGAACCACCTGGAATAACTTTCAATCAAATGATCGGATTTTCACATTCTAGGACTCAATATTAATGGCTCAAGGGGGTGACTTCAATGCTAATTAATAACTGCAGACCATATTTTAAAATGTGAAATACGACACAAAAACGTACTTTCTCTGAATTGACATACTTTTTTCCAACTGATTCAGATTTCTGACCCCCAAAACATAAGGGGCAGCAGCAATCAGGTGAATAGGGCTCCAATAGTTTGGTCAGGAGAGTGCTCCGAATTTTGGACCCCTTAATATTAATTTTACCTTTTTTGCATATTCCGCTATATCGAGAAGTTTGTATTTTATGATATAAAATTATATTCTTTAAAAACGATGTAAAAATTGTATAACTGACAATTCATTTTTTTTTCTCCCATTCTTAACTAAAATAATTAATATTTACTAAAAGTTATTTTTTGCATGGAATTATCTTTGGATAAAAATTTTTATAATTGAGTGTAAAAATTTTTCAATTCGCCTAAAAAGTTCCTGAGATATAGCGAAATACGCATAAGTAAAATTATCATTAATGGGTCCAAATTTTGGACCGCTCTGCAGACCAAACTTTTGGGACCATATTTCTCAGGTTGCGGCTGAGATTTGTAGAATTACAATATTTTAATACAGTTGTGCTGCGCATTGAGCTTGACTATCATTAAATTTTATATGTTGTACATAATATTGAAAAATGACCAAGCTGGTGACCAAAGAAAACTAGCATTATTATAATAAATGTATAAAATAGGTTCTTTTTAATGTGAACATGGATAATTCAAATTAAAAATTATTCCATTAGAATATGCTACTGGATCCAATATTAAAATTTTATTATTAATTTAAATGTTTCTTTAACATATCTTTATTAATTTGAAATCATATCGAGGAAAATTTAAAAAAAAACTCTCTCAGCTCCTGATGTCCAATTTATTAGTAAGAGATGAACATTTCCTTATAAGAATGGGAGATAACAAAACAACAGTGTGGTCTGGATCTTACTCATTAACTATAAAACCTTTTTATTCATTTCAAGTTGAATTAATAAAAATAAACTATTCTGTTCAATTATTTCAATGCAGTAGCAATAGACATTTTAACATGCAATATATTTTTGCAATATGAGGTTCATAAGTTAAGAGAATAACTTAAATAATAGTTGCAAATAATTAAGCACACAGTAGTTTAATCTTACAAAAGAAACATTTATTACCTTGTAAGTAACCGTGACCACCACAGGCTTCTCTAGATTCTTGAATAGCATCTCTTGCTAGCCATCCAGCCAAAGGCTTAGCTCCACTACACAATGCGTGCAATTCTGCCGCTTTTTCAGACTGAGGACATTAAAAAAGAACATATATAATTTGCATATTATGATGAATGAAATAAATGAGACACAAATCATTCTTTTTTTAAATTTTTTAGAAGATAAACACAAAACATCAACAGAAGGGTTGCCTGTTTAGAAAAACAACTGAACAATGTATTATAAGCCACAGTCATAAAAATCATCAAAAAACAAATTTTTAAACTTTTTCTAAATTTCTGAACACTGGTACAGGACATTGGTTTGCAACCTAAGATATGTTAAGATCATGATGTTATTCATATTTTGAAAAACCTTTGTCATGAGAATCTTCAGGATACAAGTAAACAAAACAAAAAATATATTTTTGAACACCAAATGCTGTAAAAATAGCACTCAGCCTGTAAACTTCATATAAGTTTCTTCTTATTGTGTGTAATATATACATTAAGTTTTCTAAACTTTTCCTGAAAATTCACAAAGATATAACTGGTTGAGTAATAATTTGAATTTCTCGTTGCATGGTTATTTAATTGTTAATGGAAATTTGACATAATTATTGTCTATTTTTAATTGGCAAATAAATAAAGGAATTAATTAAACAGTTATCAAATTAAAACATATGAAGTATATATTCTTTCTTTATTTTTCCTAGGAGACTTACTATTATACATGTTGTTTTTTTAAAAACGTAATTATTGTTTTGTTTCTACAAGCTTTTCTATTGCAAGTCATTTATTTCAATTAAAATTCTTCTATTTCAATAACTTAATATTGAACAAAACTTTAAATTTTTAAAGAGAAGTTAGTTTTAGATTTTAATCATTAATTTAGTTCTTAAAATTTTACGTTAGAATATATTTCCAACGGATTTAACTTAGTAGCGAGCAAAACCTAAATAGCTAGTAAAGTAAAGCATAAAAGAATGCATAGTAATCTTTGGGTGTTGAATAACGTCAGCAAACAGGGAGCAGAGCACACTAGTTTCTAAATTAAAATACAATCAACATATTAAAATAATTATTTTACCAGTTCAGGGGTCTTTTCTCCAAACAAGACAGACATCTGAAAATTTATGAAATCTCTACTAAAAGAATATGAAAAATGATGAAGAACATAGGTAGCAGCAAGATATGGTAACAGTCTCCATTGCTGCAAAAATAAAAAGTTTAATATTTATAGCAAATAAACATATTACCTAATAGATACTATTTAATAATAATAATCTATTAAAAATAACTTTACAAACCTGGAGTTGATATTCTAAAACAGAATATTCTTCTTTTCCGGCAGGTCCAAACTGCTTTCTTACTGCAGAATATCTTATTGATATGGGTAAACACTTCTGAAGATTTGATAGGCACATGTTGATGATAAAAACTCTCCCTAATGATAAAGTACCCATGGAAGCTCCAAACCTTTTATTTGGATCCTGCCAAACAATATAACTATATTTTATTTCCAAGGATATATTAATATCAAAATGGTTATAAAACAGGGGTGATTGGAGCACAAAGTGAAAAACCCTGAAAATTTTAACTGAAAAAAATCAATTTATGTACCATACATGTTTTATATTTAATATAATTTTTTGAGCTAACATTTATAATTAAATTAGCTACGAATGCAGATTATCGTACCTTTAGAGTAACTAATTCAAGAAAAAACTTACTTCTTACAAGAATTGCTATATTGGCTTTTAAAAATGTGTGAATATGAATTGTGATTTTGATGCGTATACATGAATAGTGATATTGGGTTTTAAAAATGCGAAAATACAAATTACGATATTAAATTTCTAAATTTCGTAAATACGAATCACCGTGTAAAATTTTAAGATCGCGCGAATACGAATCGCAATGCGTAATCTTTAAGGCATGTATACATTCAAAAATCGATGTTTAATATTACAAACACATGATTACGAATTGCAATATTGGATTTTAAAAACGCATGAATACGAATCGCGGTATTGGATTTTAAACTCGCATGAATACGAATCGCGATATGGGGTTTTAAAAACATGTAAATTACGATATTGGACTATTAAATCATGTGAATAGGAATTGCGATGTACAATTATTAAATCGCTAGAATATGAATTGCGATATTATCAGATACCGGCACAGTTCCAAATATTTAAAATGGCGAAAATCCGTCAATCCAAAAGAATGAAATTGGCGGAAGAATCACGTATGACATAATTCTTCACGTAATTGGTGGAAGAATGTATGTAAACGTATTGTTAATGGGTTTTAGAAAAAGCTTCAAAATTGTGTCAGTATAAGTCATTGATTCACATAACTATGTGAACAGATGGTCTTGAAATAAGCAGAATTCTACGATATTCGTGCAAAAATCACACGCCCTGCTTCTAGCTTTTAGACCCAGAAAAAATATATGAAAAACTAAGAATACAATCACCCCTGATAAAAAGTATAATTTGCTAAATTCGAATGGAAATTAAAAATTATTAAACTATGAGAAAGAGATCAGGAGTACATACATTAAATGGAGTCACATATCTTCCATCAGGAGTTACATCACCGTTTCTACTTAACAAACTTTCTCTAGGTATTCTATAATTGGTGAAAGAGATAAATCTGAAAGAAATAACAAACATATACTGCATTGTTCTTATTTCATGTCAATAATGAAATGAATCAATGGACAAAAAACAATGAAATGTTTAAATAAAATCATGAAATAAATAACAACATAAATATTTTAATATTTAATTATAAAAACATCTCTAATAAAGGTAATGTTTCATTTTCAAATGAAATTTTTAAATATTGACTAAAAATTTTACTTTTAATTTTAGAGCATAATTAAAAGATTTATAAAGTTAAGGTCACAGTTTTATGAAAACTCTTATAATGAAATAAAAGAAGTGGAGAATGCACAGAAATGAAAGAATGATGTTATGACACTTATAATTAAAAGCTCAACAAATGGGACATTGTTAGATAGTATTTAAATTCAGATGCAATGATTGATATTATATTATCTAATAATTAATAACCAGATTTAAAATGCTGAGATCATAAGTACAGTAAATTGACAAAGAGCATTGTGCTTTATTACTAAATTTTGAGTTTTGATAATCACATTATTATTTTAACATTTTTTGTAATATTTAGCCACTGATGTATTTCTTTTCTATGCATATAAAAAAAAGAAACAATACAACTTATTATACAAGCCATTGGGGTAAACAGGAGAGTTCTTCAGAGCCTCTGAGTATAAGGGTCCCAAAATACTTTTTAATGAAGTTTTTTAAGTCTTATTTTTGGTTGTCTTTAATTTAGAAATGAACTATTTCCATATGATAACTTACCCATTATCAACACCATTTAGACCAAGTTTTGGACCCAAGTCCCCAACAGTGATTCCTGGATAGGGTAGAAGCGTTTTTGGATCTCGTATGGGAACAATGAAAGAATGTAATCCATGGCATTGATTATCAGGAGTATAGAGTTGCGCATAAAGGCATGCATGAGTACCAGTTTGTCCCAGACTTCCAACCCACACTTTTGTTGCTTCCAAATCTGGAGTATTTATGACAAATTCCTGAAAAAAGGATAAGAATAATTATTTAAAAAGAAATATAATAATTGAAATTTTTTTTTTAAACATTGAGTATTACATTAAAAAAGATCAATTTAGGCATAAATAAAACTATAATTAAAAAATATTTGAAAATTAATATTGCAGATTTTTAAAAATACCATAAGCTTTAATTCTTTTTTTTAATTTCTTTACTTTTTACTTCTTTGAATATAAAGAATAAATCAGGGGGTAATCACTGTGAGGAAGAAAAAGGAAAAAAATTGACAATTAAAGAGAAATATAGCATAATTTTTTTTAAATAAATTTTAAATGAAATTTTTTTTTGTTGTTATAATTGATGCTTCTTTGGAAAAATGGTTTTATCTTGGTTAAAGGGCATATAATCTTTTATTATTAAAAAATCATAGCAACTTTATAGTATATTTACAAATTTCATTAGTATTAAAATTACAAATTAATCTGTATTCTTATAAAAAAAATTTCTTTCATTGATTCTTTACTAAATAGATATCTCTTTATAATAAAAAACGATAATGGTATAAAACTGTTTCGCATGATTACTAATGCACTTGTATTGAGCAAAAAATCATATGATAGGGTACCTTAACTTTTCACGTTACCTGTCATATATACATGCCAACATGAAACATTCTATATTCATGCATTCTCATACTGGCGTTTGAGAGATTTCTTGTACGCTCCCAGTCATCACATATTTGTGACAGTGTCATTTTGACCATCTACCTCTGTAGATTTGTTCTTCTACCCAAAACATGATAATATCACTCACGTGCGTTTAGAGTATTTCTTGTTGCATATGAGCTTTAAATATTGGATATTCATTTAAGTGATTTAAAAATAAATAAAAATACTAATAATGTTATTTTTAAAAATAAGTGAGAAAATGAAAATGTTGTAACTTTGCAATGCAAAATAGCATGCAGCATTCACCATGTACTACTAAGAATTGTAATGGTTTGGAATTGCAAACTTAACAAGCTGATAGAGATTGTTGCATAGGTGTTTTGATGAAGAAAAATATTAATGAATTGAAGCGAATGATATTTAAAGACTAGAGTCATAAAGTTTTTATAAAATTAAACTCACTAAAAATTTCGTAATTTGACTAAAACTAAGAAGATGCCAAATGTAGCCACAAAGGCACGCCACTTCAAAATGCCCAGAACCTTTTTTCTGTAGGAGATCATATGTTTTTGAAGCTTATTCTCCCCTATATTTTCAAAACCTCCCTGAATATGTAAAAAATGTTTACAATGCTATGTTTAAAGAACTATAAAAACAATACAAATTTTCTAAATAGGATTGTTTCTAACACTAATCTAAAAAATAGAGTGTAGATTATTTTTCTCATTTCTTTCCTGAATACTTATTTACAAATTGAAATTATAATTTCAGCATAATACTTTTTTTGATATAAATGAACCTTGCCGATTATTTTGATAACAGCAATTCTATAATGCAAACATTATTTATAATTTTCACGCCCAACCAAATCATAACTATTAGAAGTTAAAATAAACATCAAATTGATTTGAATAATAATAATTCAAACGGTATAAATATTTGGAATTTTTGTACCAAAGTAATGTTTCTTACTTTAAGCAATTTAAAAGGAAAAAAAAATTAGAGTAAATATTAACTTCAAAATAAAATAAAATTCTGTATTTATAATAGAATAAAAATCTTCTTCTAAATAAATTCTGTAATTAAAATAAATATAATTTGTAATTTCAAAATAATGAAAATTGATCTAGTTTTTCATAGAATTAGTGCAATTAGACAACCATAATGTTAAACGAAAATCAATATGTTTTTTTACCAATATATTATCTGTTGTTGTTGTTCATTTATGTCACACTAGAGCTGCACAATGGGTTATTGGCGACGGTCTGGGAAACATCCCTGAGGATGATCCGAAGACATGCTATCACAATTTTGATCCTCTACTTGAGGGGATGGTACCCCCGCTTCAGTAGCCTGACGACCTGCGCGCGAAATCGAGCACTTTACGGTAGAACAGTTTAATGAGGACCAACACCGCACACCCTCCGTCCCTACACAGACTGATCCAAGTGGTCACCCACCCGCACACTGACCACTAATGCTTGACTTCGGTGATCTGCTGTCTTAACGATCAGTCCACTACGGGACAATATATTATCTATAGAGCAGCAGTTCTAAAAATTTTTCGACTATGAAACCCTAAATGATCAGCCATTTTTTGGTAGAACCACAACTTTATAATTAGAGTATATAAAGACAATTTTGAATGTATTAACTAATGAAAGACTACTTTGTTTTGAAAATTTTAATTAAGAGGAATGAATCTCTTTTAATTATAGCCTTACACAAATTTAACTGTCTAGTATGTATATGTATCCAACTAACGCAATTTTTTAAAAACACAAGCCTCTTTCATAATTTATTCAACAAATTGTTAAAAAATTATATATTTAAAAAAAAAAATATTTGCTTTTAATGGCATTTTATTTTAAGTAGTATCAGGCAAATATTAAATAAATAATTGATTATTGATTGGATCTCAAAATAATGATTTCAAAAATTATTATTGGTAAAAAAAAAGGATTTAACTATCAGAACCCCTTTAATCTTTCCATGGAACCCAGGGTTTCTGCGGAACACCATATGGGAACTACTGCTGCAGAGGATTGATAAATTTGTGGGATTCTGTCATGAGCAATAAATACATAATAAATTTAAACATCATTTAAGTATGTAAATCAATATTCAGCATATACCTGTGTTTTAGGATCATAAGTAGCAGTAGTTTTCATTTTTCTTGTATTTGTACCATGACTCAGTTCAGTTAATGCAAAACAACCAATCATCTAAAATATATATATATATATATCAAATACATAGTTAAAATGAATAAACATTCTGAGAGTATTGATAGTCACATATATTTTTAAACTTCATATAAATAAGCATAAATCAGTGCTGATTTGAAGCTAATCGTTAAACTCATAGAGTAGGAATTATATGTGCTTATTTTTATATTTCCTTCATTCAAAAGAAACATTCTTATATTTTTTTAAAATATAAATAATTAAGAAATTTTAATTATAAATTTTATCAAATCAAATTTCATAAAAATTTTATAATTATAAAATTATTTAATTTAAATTATAAATAAATTAAAGATTAATTAATATTAGTAAGTATTTTAGCTTCACAAAACTGGCAAAATTTTTCATTCTATTTGATGAATTTTTAGTTATCTAAAGTCAATAAACTAAACCAAAATGGAAAAAAAGAGGGAAAAATTACTAAGTATGAAACTTTATTCACCTGAAAATTTTCAAGGTCAGTCATTAGGTCTAAATGTTTTTTCATTCCAGAACCTCTCAATGCTCCAACAAAATACTGAAATGATCAATTGTATGCATAAATAAATAATAATTTGTTGGAAGAGCAGAATCAAACATTTTTATTTCATAAACTTAGCAAATTAGAGATATAAGTGCAGAAAATAATTGCTAAATATCAACTCACTACATGCTTCCTATAATAACTACTATTGGAAGTTAAAATTTATAATTATTATACAATTAAAAAAAATATTAAACAATAAACAAACTTTCAACTTTATCTTAATCAAAATAAACAATGGTTCAAACTTTATAATCAATGAATTATGATGGAAAAGGAATAACAGAATAAATAAAAAAAATAGCTAACAATATCCTTCCATTGCTTAATTTTATTATTTACATCACATAGCAAAGGAACAGTTTTAAAGATTCCTGATTAAAAAACTACAGACTCTGACTAAATCCTGGTTGAGATAGACTACAGCAATTCACTAAGTCAGTGTTTCTTTACCTTTTGTCGCCCCCATATTCTATAATGAATATTTTTCATTTGTGTGTAACCTCTTTTTATTAAATTGTCTCATAGATACTAAGCTAAAAGTTTATGCCAGTAAAATCATTACTCTGAGACCAGTTAAAAACAATAATCAAGTTGCCCAAACAAATAAAAGTTATAATGATTTTAACCAAAATTTTACTTTTGTTAAAGAACTGATTTAAAACAGTTGAAATAAAGTTTTGCAAAAAAATGATGAATTTATTCACTCTAACTTGCCTGTCTTTAAACATTTTGATAGCAGAAAATTTTCAGCCTTTATTTTTATTTCTTTTACAAAAGAAATTACAATTAATTTCCTTAAATATGGAAAATTTAAGCAAAAAAAATAAAGTAATTAATTTGCTATTGTACTAATAATATTTTTATGAACTCTTCGGCAAATAATCATCGCAAATTATCACCTAGCCTTTGTTTTTCTTAGGTTAATGAATCAGATAAATTAAATTAGTGAAAGGTTAAAAATTTGTCATCCTAGTAATTAGAACTCACAAAGCACTTGTACATGCAAATCAAAATCGTAATAGCACATAACACTCGTGAAATTTACCTCATAAGAAACTGATCGTTTAACAGATAGTGACCAATCATACATTCCAATGAATATAAGAAGGCCTTGGGCTAACAGTGGATTGCTCAAGAATTCGTCATACGTAAAGAACTGATATTCCATCAACCGCTTCATTCTTTGAAAACATAAATGTCGGTATTGTTGGCAAGAAAGTTCTTCTGAAGGCAGACGTTGAAATAATGGGTCTTTCTCTAAAGTTCTCCAGATTTTGAGCTGGAAATAAAAGAAAGTTATGAATACATTCAAGTCACTTTTTATGTATTTAAAATATAAGAATGAAAGAAATATAATTTTAAGCATTTTGACTTTTTTTTAATTATATGACTTAAGATGCAACAAAGATAAATGTACTTCTTCCATTTCATAAAATTGGAATGTTCTGTGAAAGAAAACCAGGATATTTTTATTAATCAAACTAAAATATATTGCTCAAGATTTTGTTTTATATTCCTAGGGCAATTCAATTACAGTCCTACTAAGTTTTTCCATTTTATTGTCTTTCCTTTGATCAATATATCTTTTAACTTAAAAATTATTTATAAAATTTGTCCGAAAAGATCATTTGCAATTTCCCAAAATTTTATCTGAAGTTTTACGCAAATTTTATCAATTTAATCAATATAAGATGTTTACAGTATCACTTTACAACTTTATTATTTTTAATCAAATTCCAAAGTCATCAGATCTTTTTAAATTTTCTAATCAAGTTTATTTTCAAAAATAAATAAATCAACTCGAAGAGTGTAATTCGCAACAACCCCAGGGAAAACATCTTCATGTCTATTTTTTTTTAAATTTTCCTGTTTAAAATCAATTTCGTATCTTGGCAATTGAAGTTAGCGTGGGTGATTCCGATACGGAAATTTCCCAGCTTTTAAATGGGTTAGCTAAAAATGAATTGAAAATAATAAAACTAAAATACAGACGATCATGTTATATATATATATATNATATATATATATATATATCAAAATGTAGAGAAAACATGGAAAAATTACAAAACAATGGGGGAAAGGGGGGGAAGAAAAATAATAAAAATAACGAGACACCGGAGAGAAAAAAAGGAAGAAAAAAATAATAACATACTGGAAAATAATTTTTATTATTTTTTTCCCCTTTTTTTGGATTTTTTTTCTCCAATTTCTAGGTATTTTTATTATTTTTCTTTCTCCCCCTTTTTTTCTCATTGTTTTGCAATTTTTTCCATGTTTTCTCTACATTTTTAACCTATTTTATGAGTTCTATTTACTTGCAGCTTATGCGCAGTAAACGAAACTTATTGTTTTTCCTAATTTTCTTTTTTTTCTTATTTCTCTCTCTCTCTCTATATATATATATAAACTATATATATATTAGTTAAAAACATGGAAAATATTAAAGATTAATAATAAGAGAAAAAGAAAAGAAAAAAAATTTAAACAAAATATTTAAAAAATATTAAAAAGCCGGAAAACAAAAAAAGCAAAAAGGAGTGTATATATTATATATATAGAGAGAAATATTTATACGAACATAAGTTAAAATTTAATTAATAAATAATATTTTCTCATTAATCTCTTTTCTTTTATCCTTTTTCTCTTTACTATATTTTAATAATGTTAGTCTTATATATATATAAGGTATTGCAATGTAAATAAACGACTTATAGAATAAATTAGCATTAAATGAAACATTCTTAATAAAAAAATTCGATTTACCTGAAGTTTCAAGATTTCTTCTCCTTCAAGCAAGATTTTCATTTCTTTCCAATCAAATTTTGCTTTTTTTCTGTAGTAGTCCAAAGGACCAGGTTTAAAATCATCTAGCAAATCTTTCAGGTTAGTTTTATTTTCCATTATTAATTTACAAAGTTGAATTAAGTACTAAATTTCTAAGGAGAGAAAAATAATGCATTAAAACAAATAAAAAAGTGACATTAGAAATCAGTCATAAAAGTTTATTATCATGAAAAGCCGATAATTTATCGAAAAAATTATCTAAAGATATTATCGGATTAAGTACCTGTGATCTAAAGCACAGCTAATATTGGAAATATCTAAGAAATGAAGAAAATTTCCGGAACAATTAGAAAGCAATTTTCAAGTACATCAAGAATGAAAACTCGTTTTTTGTTTACATCCAAAAAAATAAAAGAACCTTCATACGATAAACAGACGGAAAAATAATCTTCAACTCTTGCCGATATCAACAGGCTATTATCGATTATTAATTTTTGATCTTTCGATACAAAGCCTCGAACTAAAGTTCTCTTGAAATAGTTTAGCGGCACCCTAACTAAACAAAAATAGACAGTATTAAACGCTATACAATAAATACAAATAAATAATTTAAATTTTGCTAAACAAAAACTTAGTTTAATTAAATAATTTTAAGGAAATTCCCCAAAAGTATTGCAGATTAGTATTCGTTTATAACATGTTAAATATTTATTCTGCTGGAGGAAAATATTTTGTTTGGAATGCTGAAGGCAAGCTCATTTGATTTCAATTTTTTCTGAACTAAACAATTAGGAAAAGCAAAAAGTTTAGTTCCTTTACAATTTATAATACATAAGGCATAGATATTTTTCTCGTACTGGAAAAAATATTTTCAAAAATAAATAATGTATCTTATATTTATCTAAGATTTCTCTATTGTTTCTAATATTATTTTTTAAATATAACAAGATGTCATGTTAATTATTATTATATTCGAGAAGATTTCCGTAACCTGATCTGTGGCAGAATAATCGCAAATCTTGGCAACTTCTGGGCAGCGGCCTGCGAGAAACTAAAAAAAAAATATCACAGAAAGGGACCAACTCGAAGGATATAACTTGTAGCCATTACTGGCAAACATCTATATGTGTATTTTTTTTAAAAAAATTTGCTAGTTTAAAATCTATTTGACACCTTGGCGATTGTAGTTGGCATGACGGATCAGTGTTACATGTTTATTACACTCTTTGTTATTTAACTTTAGTGGTTAGAATATTAAACATTTTATGTTTGAACTTACTGGTACTGTTGTATCCATGCATGTGATCTGCATATTTTCTGAATTTCATTTTATGTAACAAGTAATATATTCTTTAAATATATTTTTAGATGTTATGACACTTCGTAAAGAACATCGTATTGTTGGCTCACTGATGGGAATATGCCCTCTTAAACCATTTCAAGTGCAAACTAAATGGTTACCATTACAACTCATGCCAGAAGAAGCAAGACTATTACTTGACAAAGGTTGTAATTTTTCGTTATAAAGTTACTCAGCTTTACCTATTTTTTTTAAAAAATTAATATTGTAAAATCTCTAAACAACGGTAAATTGCGATACTATGCCAATGGGACAGATGTAAGGATATCTTTGATACATAGAGTTATTAAATATTAGTTGGTTTAAAGATTGAAAAAGTAAGTAAATAGCTGATTTTTTTCAATAAATACTGATCCAAAAAATCACAAACTGTTAATTTAATCCATTAAAATGTTGATCTGATAATGATTGATCACTTTTTATTTTAAACAACATTAATTTGCATTTTATTTTTATTAAGAAAAAAGGAAATTGGTCTGCATGTAATGTAGCTGATTTTTGTAGGCTTATTCCTTTTATTCTAACCCAATAACTAAGGTCTCATTCCTTAAAATGATGATTTTTCGCTTGAACCAGAGACATAGTTAGCAGGGAAGGAATATCTGCCTCCAAACGCAGCCTTGGAAGGACACCAAATTTACAAAAAGATTAAAAATGAATTCCAAGGTAAAATGCCTTTCTCATTTAAATAGTCCCAATTTAATTTGCTAATTGTGGATCCATAGCTTCTTCAAATTTTCATAGAATTTAACTTTGAAAAGGATGTCTATTAATATTTCAGTTTGCTTTGCTTGTAGGCACATTTATATATTTTTTACAAACACATGTACAGTGAAACCTCCTATTATGGACACTCCTGCAAGACGGACGCCTCTCAATATGGACATATTTTCAATTCCCCAAGAATTTTCTATGAATATACCATTATGTACACACTCCCGTAACCGGACGCGGACAGTCATTTTGGTCCTGAAACGTTGTTTTCTATCTCCACAAACCGGACATTACTTTTTCTAAATTTGAAAAAGGAACTATTTTTGCTTTAAATTGCAAGCTAAAAAAAATGCAACTTTTCACCATTTTTAAAGCATGTAAATAAAATTTTTTGCCTTATCCGTAACTAAAAACATTCTTAAGCTATTTCACCACTGAAAAATCAATCTTTCTCCTGTCACCTTGCCTTATCTTTGTAAAAAAAGGAGAGAATACTGAACTCCTGTAATAATTCTGACATCTGCATCTTTTGATCTTTTCATCTGGACCATATAGGTCATGAGACCCCTCAAGTTGAAATGACATCTCTCAATGCTTCTTCCCCATTGAAAATTTCATTAATTTTCTTATAAATTTGAAGATTGTATTTAACTCAACTGGGGTAAAAAAAAAAAAGAGAACAGAAGTATGATCTTTGAGGAGTTTCTATAAATGAAACATTTATTCAGACACTTGATAGCTGATCAATTGTGAATAATCAACTCCATAGGTCCTCATTACTTACAGGTATTCATTACTTTTTTTTCTTTGAATCATGGGAGGGTTTTTTTTTTCAAGAAGGTATAACCATGGTCCCTATCAAATGATAAGTAGGTGTAAGGGGATGTAAAACTATTAATTGAAGCGGACTGAGGACAGAAAGCTCCCATCTGGTACCATATGTCTAACTTGAGTATCTATGCTGATATGAAAATTATATTTATTTATTTATCTGTAGCTACATCCAGAATTATGTATTTATATCAAACTTCTTTATATATTCTTTTTTATCTTTCTTATTGTTTAAATAAATATTCTTGTAGATATTTATAGTATCCTTGTAGATACTATTTAATTATTTCTACATCTTTGAAAATATTGTAAAAACAATTTACGGTGTCAAATTTCGTTATTAGGGTACCCTTCCCGTAAACGGACAACTCTCATAAACGGACAAATTTTTTGGTCCCATGAATGTCCGCGTAACGGAGGTTTCACTGTATTAATATAAATATTTTTATCATATGAATTAATGAGATTATGTCTCTTCATTGTTATTCTTTCTAATTCTTAATTAGTTATTTTTTTTAAAATTTTTAATACTCTTTTTCTTTTATTTAAAGTCCTTTTTTTTCTTCCTGTTTTTGTGTTATATATATACAGATTACATTTTTATTTTTTGTGTACTGCTGACTGAAGGGCTTTTCCTGTTATTCTAGGTGATCATAATCATTCTGTCAGATTGTATAAATGTAACTGTTTTTGGCTATATTAATACAATATTAGAAAGCACTATGTTTTTGTAAATAATCAAGTGAGCTGATGAAATTTTATCTTTTCATTGTTAATTTTTGTAATTCTTAACTAGTTTCTTTTTTTTTTAATTTCTTGATTTTTAAATTTATAATACTCCTTTCTTCTTTTATTTAAATTTTTTTTTAATCTTATATATGTACACACAACATTTTTTTACATATACTGTAGGCTAAAAGACTTTTTTTGTTATTCTGCCTAGGTGTCCAATATCATTTTGTCAGATTAATATAAAGGAACTGTTTTATTTTTTTTTGCGAAAATTTTAATATTGTTATTGTAGAATGTATTTTAATATACTGTTTGACTTTTTCTAAAAATGTAAAGTTGTCTTCTAGGATTATTATTTTTATTTTATATTTTTGCAGGTATAGTTAAATTACTACAAAGTCCAGACACAATTACTGACCCTAGTTTGATTGAATCATACTTTTCTAAACGGGATGAACTTTGCAAAGAACAGGTATTTATGATTTATTATGAATTATAAAAAAACTCTTCCTTAGAGTTTTAGCACTGTGTTTTGTATTTTAAGAATATGTGAAATTTTTCATGGTATATAGCCACTAATAATGATTTGCAGTTATTTTATTAGATGCTGTATTAGTAAATGTCTATTGAATGTATCTATATTGAAGTTAATCCAATATGCATACAATAATGTAACATATCAAATAACAAAAATGATAGATCAAATAACTGTATCTATATTTCAAATATAAATACTATATTCATTAAATAATTAAATCAATTTTGTTAAAAGAGATTTCCCTGTAATATTTTAAATCTAGATACTGCAGGGAAATTTCTCTTTAACAAAAGATTTGTACAATTATTTAAGTAAATGTTACAGAATGTGTAGTCCAAACGATAAGCTCAAAAGAATATAATTGTGATTTATAAAAAATAAAAACAATATATATTACAAATTTATGAAAGTCATAAATTTTTATACTATAAATAAAATTAGAAGTCGAAAAAATAATTTTTTTTTATGTAGTTAACTACTTTATTACAAATGTAGTTAACTACCACTACTTTTTTACATATGTTAAGACTGTAAACTACTTTTGAAATGTAGTTATTACTTTTAGGAGATGAATTTTGCTGGTGAACTTCATTTATACCTTTTGTTCAAAATGGTTTTGAATGATAAATATAAAGAATTATTTAGATATACAGGGTGTTTGTAAAGTCCCGGACCCATTTTGAAGTTTAATAACTCAAAATTAATAACATAAATGGTTAGATAGACTCAAAAAGTTTCATGACCCTTGTCTTCCACGTGTGCCCCCTTCGTCGCACGGAGAATAACAAGTTGATAGTCAATTTCACGCCAGGTAGCGGCAAGCGTGTCGGCATCCACAGAGGCTATTGCGGTTGTGATTCTGGCTTTTAGGTCATCAATGTTCGACACGATCCTCCTGTAAACATTGTCCTTTATAAATCCCCAAAGAAAAAAGTCCAGCAGCGTTATATCAGGTGATCTGGGTGGTCAAGGAATTGGACCTCCTCGCCTAATCCATATTCCTGGAAAATGGTCATTCAAAGAACTACGAACATTGATACCCCAATGAGGTGGTGCAGCATCTTGTTGCAAAAAGACATGTGACTGAAGCTCTTCTAGTTGTGGAAATACGAAGTTTTCTACGATGTCTAAGTATACGACTGATGAGACCGTCTTTTCTGTAAAAAAGAAAGGCCCAATGACTCGGTCGTGCATTAGTCCACACCACACATTAACCTTTGGGGAATCCTTTTGTGTCTCACGGTATTCATGGGGGTTTTCAGATCCCCATATGCGCGCATTATGACGATTAATAATGCCAGAAACATGAAAGCTTGCCGTTACCTGGCGTGATATTGACTATCAACTTGATATTCTCCGTGCGACGAAGGGGGCACACGTGGAAGTTCATTGACAAGGGTCATGAAACTTTTTGAGTCTATCTAACCATTTATGTTATTAATTTTAATCTATCTTTATTATTTTATGAGTTATTAAACATCAAAATGGGTCCGGGACTTTATAAACACCCTGTATTTATTCATGTTTGCATGAGTCAGTTTGGTATTCTAAACAATTATTTTTACGAATTTTTTCTTTTAACCTATGATTTTTAATGCCTTTCTTGACAGTGAACACTTAATTTAAGAAATACTAAAATATTATCAAATCTTTGCAATATTGTTACATGTTTAATGTTCTTTTATTGCCTCTAAGAAATAAAGTGCATCAAAGTTATAGAGCAAAATATGTTTCCATTGGAATGAATTGTAGGTATTCTTTTAATACGTTCACATTTGAAAGTATGGTAATTTAAATTAGAGGCAGATATGCTCATTTTTATAAAATGTAAAAAATCCAAAATGGAAATATTTGCTTGAAATTGCTTAAAAGCAATTCTTTTGATTAACACACATTATCACAAATATTCAGGTTAATGCAGAACCAAAGTTGCAGCTACAATATTACTAATTCTTTATAGTCTTATGTATAGTTTTATTTATGTATAACAATTTTAAAGAATGTCATTTTTATACATATTCTTAGGCATTTATTATTTTTTTTAGTTGATTATAATGCATACATGTTGCTAAAAAAAATTTTTTTTTCAAAGGCTGCTATTCTGAAAGAAAACAGAAAAAAGGAAATAATCAGTAAAGCAGATGAAATATATGCTGGAAAAAAGAGAAAACATTTGGAAAATAAAGTTGACGGTAAAGAAAAAACTAAAAAAACAAATTCTGCCGAAGAATTATCTTCCAGCGATAATAATGACAAATCCAGTTCTGCTGTAGATAAAAGTAATGAATGGAAAGAATCACCAGAAAAATCAAAAGAACTGAGTGGTATTGAGGAAAATATAGATGGAGGGTCAAAATCATCTGCACTTTGTGCTGGTGATGACAGACAGGAACTTTTATCTCAAAGTAGTTGTAAAGATGATTCTAATGTTTGTGATTCCATTAGCAAAGAAGATACAAAGCTTTCTGATTCGTCAGAAGTGCTAGACAAAGAAAAAATTATCGAGACGGAAATTGCTAAAATTCCAGAAGTCAATAAAGAATTGTGTATGGTACAGTTGTTTACAGGTAGGTAGATATTAGAGATTACTGTGATAAAATAAATTTTATGTCCATGAATGTTCCAAATATCGACCCATCGAAGAAAAAAAAATTTTTTTATTGTTGCTATTTCTTCTCATGAAAAAACCCTATCCTTTTTCTTGTCAATCATAATTTCACACAACTTGCACTAAGATTGCCAATACTTCTTTCACACATTTTACTTAAAATACTTTAAAAATATTTAAGATACTTTTTATTTTAAGATATGTGCTTCCTTTTTCATAAAATATTGTATAACTACTGTGAAACCTCTCGGGAGCGACCACTCTCCATTCTACAGTAAAATGGTCATTCTTAGAGGTTACCTAAATTGACTTCAAAATTGTTATCAAAAGTACATTTTTAGTCAGTGTCATTTTCTTGGTGCGGAAATGCCACTTCTGTTGACATCATGAAAAGACGGATCTATGCATAAAATTTAGCGTCTATAAAAATGATCCCAACTGATTTAATTATGTTTAAAAACAAATTTACCAATTATGAATGATAAAGCTGTTTTAAATAAATAAACAATTATGTTTTTTGTTTAAGTTTGCATTTAATTTTTTATCATAAAAATTAGATAGCTTTAATAGATGAGGAGAGGTTTGTTGGGATTCTTGTTTTTTTCTTCTAAAATAACTTTTTTTTTTATCTAATTTAACTTTCAACTCTAAAAGTAAATCATTGATAGCATCGTCTTTAGTGCACTCTGATTGCAACATGAGATTGTATCATCAAAAAGAGCTCTTTATATTAAAGTCTCACTCAAATATTTTGAATAGATTTTAATCTACTTGTTTGTTTTGTTAAATTTTTTGTTGTGATATTTTTTTTATATTTCATTATTTAACCTTTTTCGCACTATGTTCAAATGTTTGCCCGGTCGCTGGGAGGTGTTTTAATGGTTTCTCCTGAAGGTTTCCTTCAATACCAAGTCTATGGAAAAAGATTCCGTGCTTTCCAAAAGTGGTCGGCAATTGAGGTGGTTGCTCATTGTGGTGGTCTTTCCTGGAGGTTTCACTGTATTACAGTTACAAAAAAGAAATGTTTGAAGCAACTCTTTGCTTTTCTGTAATATAAAAAAAGTAGTACAGTAGAGAACCGATTATCCGGAACGATCGGGATCATCGCGATTCCGGAGAACTGATTTTTCCGGTAATCGCTGCAAAATGCCGTTTTTTTAATGTTTATAAAACGAAACTAAAAAATTATTTTGAAATAGTTTTAGAAATCATAAAAATTTTTTAATAATAATACACTTAAGTTTAAATAAGGAAAGAAATTATGAAATAAAAATCATATACAGGCTTATTATGTTATTATTAACATTAATAACATATATAAGCTTTTTGTGCTCATGTGAGATTCGTCTACAAACGGCTTTTGATCCGTCCTCTAAATCAGTTCTTTCGTCAACTTGATACGCCGTATGCTCTAAATAACAAAATGGGCTCAAAATCTTGCAGGAAAAAAAATTTTTTTTTAATGGAAGAAAATTAATTTCCGGTTGCGAATTTCATTCCGGTTATCTGGTTTTCCGGTTTTCTGATTTCCGGATAAGAGGTTCTGCACTGTATATAAAGTCTTTAAACATTTATCACACATTTTTCTTAAAACACTTTCAAAAATATGTAAGAAATTTTTAATTTTCAAAAATATGTTTCCTTTTTCATGAAATATTGTATACAGTTATAAACAAGAAATGTTGAAGCAGCTCTTTGCTTTTCTATATTATGAAAAAAATAATTTTTAAAATCAAAAGAAAATCTTGGTTTATGATTGTCTTTATCTAAAAAATTATGTAATTTGAAACTTGATGGTTGCTAAAAGCACACACTAAGTTTAAAATTTTGATACAAATTAACTTTTTAAAATTAACACCAAACATACCATAACTGGTCAAAAGACCGTTTATTGTAAAGTGTTAGTATGTTTAGTGTTAATTTAAAAAGGTACATTTGAGTTTTATGGTTGTCTGTAATTAAAATTTGTTTAATTAGAAAAGTAAGTTAAGAACTTTATGATTGTATTAAATTGAAATTTAATTTCAACTGTTATATTTAATTACTTAACTCTATTTATACCATTTATTAAGTATTTTCAATTTAAATAAGCTTGATAATGGAACTATATTTTGAGTGTCATAAAAATGTTAGGGTTTCTTCTAGAGGCATTCACAGAATGCGTTTTTTTTTATAAATTGAGCTCTGAATATATATATATATATATTTGAAAAACTTAGTGTAAAAAGCATAAATGTAATGTAATAGGTTTAAAATATCAACTACTAGTGTTATATGGTAGTGTTAAGAAATTTTGCTACAAGTTAGTGTCCACTTTTTAAAAAATTTTAATGATTAATAAATTTTTTGATATTAATAATGTAAGGCGTGTCTTTTGAAGCATTTCTCAAAATTTGGTAAACATTGCAAGTTTATTTTTAAGATGAAGAAAAATTTCAAGAAAAACAAACATGAAATAAAGTAATTCTTAGATCATTATGAAATATTTATAATAATTCCATATTTGTTAAGGAAAATAATAGGGTAGCACATAGGGTGCATTTTCGATGAAAAAAATGGCGATTGACTGATAATTTTTTAATCACCATTTGTTGTCTTGTGCTCAGTGGCAGTTGTTAATATTGCCCTATAAGGATTATTTTTTTCTTTTTTGCTGTTCTACCTGTAAAGTATTGTACATTTGCCTTATGAGTATTAAGACACAAGATTTTAAAAATTTTGAAAACTGGTGTGAACCCTCAGTGGCATCTTGAAGTTCACTCAGTTCAGATCAATGCATACCAGCTAGTCTAGGAAGTAAAGGCAGCTGATGTGCAATTCTAACCGCATTGTCATTGGTCATCATGCCATTGATCACCGAATTGTGGAGCTAACCTTGCATGAACCCCCCTGGCTCACAATGAGCTCTTACAGAAATGGTTCACTTTACGCTACTTTAATCAACACTATTATTATTATTTTTAACAGAATGTCCTTGGAAAAACATGTCAGCATTTGGAAAGTTGGTATATCCTTTCTCGGAAACAGAGAAATTAAGATATGCAGTCTTTAGAGATCTATGGGAAAAAGGTTATTACATTACAAGTGGGTTGAAGTTTGGAGGTGATTTTCTTGTTTACGAAGGTAACTTTAAATTTGTTATTATTAGATATAACTTTAAAAATGTGATATTTTTTTAATGAATGAATCAATTTTTGTTTCTCAATAATATCAGATGCAATTGTAATGAAGTTCTATGCATTTTTTTAAAATTTTTACCTGCTAAAACCATTCAAAGTTATATCCACTTAATTTTTTTTTATTAATTTTTTTAAAATTAAATTTAAACAAACATCTAAGTGTTAAAATTAGAGTGCTAAAATTATAATGCATTTGTAATTGCTATGTGTTGGATTCATAATTAAATATTCAGTCTATTGCTGACATATTTGATATGTGTGAATATTCTATATATTTATATGCTTTGGCAACATATATATATAATCTAAACTTATAGGGTATACTTCATGCTCTTTAGACTAAAGTGAAAAAATGTGAATTAAGTACAAATGTAATATTATTAATGTATTTCACATTTTCTTTTCCAGGTGATCCCATAAAATATCATGCTGTATTTATTGTTGTTTGTGTTCTTTTTTCTGCAAAATTTCAAGCATTGGATGTTTTGATGTATGGACGATTAGGTCATCAAGTGAAAAAAACAGTTGCTTTGGCATCTTTTAATGAATCTGGAAATGTTGATTATATTTCTGTCAGTTGGGCTAATGATTTATCTTGAAGATTTGACTTAATAAAATATCTATTTGTAAATACATTCTCTAAAAATTTATTAAGTTCAATATATTTTTCTACTTATTTGTTCGCATATATATATTTATATATCTATATCTTTATGAGTATATCACTAAATCATCCTTATGGTGTCATTGTCTTTGCTGCTCAGGGTGGGCCTTGGCCTTTTTAAAGATTTTTCTAGTCCACGTTTTTGCAGGCAATTATCCACTAGTTCTTTATTTTAACAGAAAAGTCTTGTTTTAAACAGTCCTTCATTTTTTTTTCTGCCTTTCGACTTTTTATTATAGAGCATATATTTATATAACTTGTATAATTCTAAGTTCTTTCCTCCATTTACCATTGTCACAAAACCAACCAAAGATGGTTCTGAAGACTCTTCTTTCAAATATCAAGAATACATTTTCATCTTTGGCTGTGAGGGTCAATGATTTCAAGGCATAAAATAGATTTTGTAAGTAAATTGTAAAGTAATACAAGAGTTTTTCTTTTAATTAAATTGGACTTTTCTGATACCACGAAAGCATCAATTAGCGACCAAAATTCTCTTACTTATTATTATTATTACAATTAATTGTCAAAATGATAATATTAATTGCCTTCAACTTGTCAAAATTCATTTTGACAAAGAAATCCCAAATCGGTGGAATATTTTACAAATTCAAAAATATCATTACAGTTACTGTCTTTTCCACAATGCATGTATTTTGTATTATCTTCATTGATCAGGGTGCGTAACGTTTTTAAAAAGTGCTTAGGTGTTTTTTTTATTCGGGTTTTGTAAAAGGTGCGTAACTTTCTATCTTTTAAAAAGAGAATTTTGCTTTGCCGTGTAGATTATCGTTATAAATTACGAAAAATATATGATTTTCACAATTTTCTCTGCAATATTTATCAGAAACTAGTTGTTTTTATCAGGATTGCGTGAAGATTTCGAAAATGTTTTTGAATTTTTAATGTTTATAAATTAAGAACTCTAAATGATAGAAAAAAAAATTTTTTTTTACATTGCCCTATAANTTCGAAAATGTTTTTGAATTTTTAATGATTTATTGTTTATAAATTAAGAACTTTAAATGATAGAAAAAATATTTTTTATTACTGCACAGATTCTATTTGTGATTTATTTATTTTTTTTGGAAAGTGATTAAAAATATTTTTTAAATGCTTAAAAAGTACTTAAAAGGTGCTTGTTTTTTGTTGAAAGATCTGATTACGCACCCTATTGATTATCATATTCATTTTCTTAGTAGCGAATACCAGTGTAATAAAGGATTTCCTTACTATTTTTTCAGATCTTACAATTAAATCAGTATCATCTGCTTGTGCAGAAACCTACTTAGTTCTACTAAAAATAACACCCCTTTTAGTCATAGCATTGTCTCTAATTACTTTATCTAAGGCTACATTAAATAAGAGGTATGCAAGTAAATCTCCCCATTTACTATTTCAAAAGATAGTTTACCTTGAATTTATACCTTAGAGTACTTAGTACTCTAAGGTACTCTTCGGCAGTTCATTTCCATCTATACTGGTGTATGGGTTGCCTTGAAATATGTCGATAAATACTCAGTATTGTATTACCTGATTAATCGCTTCCCTTGCCGATTTTTTTTTGGGGGGGGAGAATGCAAAAAATCAACATATTTTTTTATTTTATTATTAAATACGAGGAACTAAAGCAAAACATAATACATAAGTTTTAAGTTAATATTCAAATTTTTTTATTTGTACCATTAGTTTTTTTTATCCAGAGTTATCTCGCACAAATGAAAAAAGAATTTTTTTTAATTATTTCAAAGAATGTAAATTTTAAATTACAAATGACAAAATTTGAGTGAAATTTGTGGAATAATTTCTGAGAAATCATCTTTTGCAAATGCCGTATTTTTAAAATTTGATTTCTCAAGAACTGTTCAACCAAACTTCCTCAAATTTTATATTTTGCTATGTAAAAATACATTCTTTGAAATGATGTAAAAATTATATACCTTACTGCACAAATTTTTTTCGCGTATTATTAAATTACTTAATAAATACTCACTAAAAATATTTTCGCATGGAATTTTTTGCGGCTAAACGAGTAGGTAATTTTTTATGCGTATTTTTTTTTTTATTTCGCTAAAAAAAATTTTCGAGACATGGCGAATTACGCAAAAAGTAAAATTAACTTTAAATGGTCCAAACTTTGGACCGCTTTCCAAACCAAACTATTAAGACCATATTTTCCAAATTGCTACTACCCCCTATAATTTTATTTTTATAACCGTCGTTGAACAGCCGACCCAATTTTATGGGTTTACGACTACTAATGTTCAACTCCGTTGCCTTGTAATTTTGAACCCATTCCAGAAGACAAGGGAACTGGATCGATTATTGGGAGAAATTTGCCTTCGTGGAGTTGAATTTTTTTCCCTTGGAGTTGCTTCTGTCTCCCTTGCCCATCTCCCCGACGTGTTGCCATGGATCGCCACCAAGCCTACCTCTTTGAATCCTCTTTTTCTTTTGCTGAGAGGTCACGTGCGCGCACTTAGTGTCTACTGTATTCTCCGGGACGGCTTTGATACTCCCTATAATTTGAGGGTAAAAAATCTAATTCCATTGGGAAAAGGTATATTCTGAGAAAGTACGTTTTTATGTCTGATTTCTTTACTTTAAATATCATGGTCACTAAATGTTGTTATCGTCACTAAACGTTGGCCATTAAGGCAAGGGGTGCGATTGTTCTTGCTTTCCAGTGGCACCATCTATGGCCAAGAATTTTATAGTGGCTACACTCGTTTGTAAGGCTGATCCATTCTTTCATCCACAGATCGTAATTTTGACCTGAACGATCAATCTCCAATACCCCCAGAGGTATAATTTGTTATGAGAACATGGAGGACTTTGTGACCCGACAGATTTAACGTGCACCAGTCTCTTACTACACGTGGAGTATTCGGCCGGTCTAGTGCCCTGCCAACCAGGCTATCCCGGTCAGGACAGTGGTCCGAAGTTTTGACCCCTTTATGTTAATTTTACATTTTGCTTATTCCGCTTGAATATCTAACTTTTTTAAAATTCAATTTCTCACGAACTATTCGACCGACTTTACTCAAATTTTGTAATTCACCATGCAAAATTATGTTCTTTAAAATAATGCAAACAATTGTATGCCTCCAAATTTTTTCAACCATTATTAAATAAAATAATAAATATTTAGTAAAGGTTATTTTTGCGTGTTATTATCTTTAGACAAACGTGCAAAATTTTTTCAATTCGCATAAGGAAATTTTGAGATATAGCGAAATACGCAAAAAGTAAAATTAACATTGAGGGGTCAAAACTTAAGACCGTTCTCCTGACCAAACTATTGGGACCATATTTTTCAGATATGCAGCTATCCCCTATGTTTTGGGGGTCAGAAATCTGAATCCGTTGAAAAAAAAGAACGTTTATACAGAGAAAGTACGTTTTTGTGTCTGATTTCATCACTTAAAATATCGTCTTCACTTATTAATAAGCGTGAAGTCACCCCTTCGAGCCACTAAGGTTGAGACCTAGAAAGTGAAGAATCCCGATCAGAAGTCATTCAAAGTGGTCTGCTTTTTTTCTCACGTTTCACTAGTATTTTGTGACGTTCGTGCAAAAATTTTAAACTTTTTTTTTTAAGGTAGAAAATATGAATTGAGTATTTTTCTGTACACACACATAATCTAAAACCAGACTATATGCCTAAAATGACTAATGTATTTAGCTTGCGGTAGAAACTGAATGGAAAAAAAAATTTATATGGCTAAAAGTTGTTCCTTAAGAAAAAATGTGATCTTTTTTCCAAGAATGAAACTCATCCTTTCTTAGTAATCAGTGATTCTGAAAATACATTATCATGAGCTCTCAAGAAAAAAAAAAGCTTTTTTTCTCAACAGAATTTATCTACACTTATATAATTCATTTATCAATGAAAGCATATCAAACCTTTGGTTGACAATGTAGCTTTGTCAAGTCCGACTTGGAACGACTATTTTGTCTTCGTCCAGAAAGAACGTGTTAAGTATGCTTATTTACTTTAATTATTATTTTATTTATTTATTTATTTTTTTTTTGTATTAACATTATAATTAATATATTGCAAATGTTTTCGTAAAAAAAATATAAAAAATAAAAATTGTGTTTAATTTTGACAGATTTTTGGTTTTGGCATATTCAATTGCGTCTAAAAATTTCACGGGGTTTAAAATAAAATATAGGGTTTCACAGCTTTTGTTCGCCGACCCCCGTGCCAGCTTTAGGAATTCCTTTCGAATCACCTGCTCTTCTAGGACATAGGATATACTACTAGGACACAGTAGTCTAATATTATTGTTTAACCCCTTCCTTCAAGCTCCCATCGAAATGACGGGGTAAAGTTTCGCCCTCTGTTATTCGTGTCCTTGATATTTCCGGGCTTTAGTGTTTAAAAGTAATGAGCCGAAAAGATTAAAATAATCTATCACTTATGCCCAGAATCACATTTATTTCTCAATCTATACACCTGATAGGAACACCAGACTATTTGTAATGCGTGTAGTTTATTTTAAACTCTATGTCACTACTTCATGTTAAAAATCAGCCTAATAACTAAAAATAAATACATAAATTGAAGTACATACACTTTTACATTATTTTCTTAATTATTATTTTTTTTAAAAATATAAGCACTTTTATGACCGTTTTCTTCAAAATTATGCGACCATTAAGGGGTTAACTATAATGCTTATACACGGTATAAAACTGTCTGGTAATTTGGATTGCAAACTTATACGCAATAAAGTATTATCAAGAAAATAAATTCGTGCAATAAATAAGTATCGAAATTTCTCTTTTATGTAAAAATATACATAAAATGTAATAAAAAGATTTGTTTTTGTTTTAAAAAATTGAATTTCAATGAAGAAAACCCTTCTTGTTTGCAAACATAGTATAAGTTCGATATAACAGTTACAAGATATTACCAAGTCTGCTATTACGACAAATTTTCAAGTCACCTTTAAATTGATAAAGATAAAAAAATTTGTATGTTCATTACGAGTTTAAAATTACTAGCCATCCGCAATTGCGACAAAAAAAAAAGATTTATAAGGGAAATACATTTTTCTGCTGTTTAATATTGGAGAAATATTGTACAAAAAATGTTTAAATGGAAAAGCATTCATATTTATTTCTGGTATCTATATAGAAAAGCGAAAAACGAGCATAATTTCTTTCTAAAAATTTTTTTACTCCTTATTTTTAAAAAGTAATTTGTGGGCGACCACCGGTTGAGTTATTTTTCACCCATGATAAAAAAAAAGTTCTTTATTATTTAGAAATAATGCGTTGCACTTCAAAAGCAGTATGCCTTTTGTTGACCACATGTCCCTCCCTTCTTGACAACTTACTAATAAAATCAACATTCACTATTATCAATGACGTAAAGAGGCATCGCATATCATAAAGTACAGAGCTACGTATTTCGGTGTACAATATGTTGGCAAAAACCGTCTTTTCTTAGATGAAAATAAATGAAAAAATTGGTCAAAAAAGGCAGCATAAACAAAAGCGTTCTTTGATCCTACTTTAATTTAAAATACAGCAGTATTTTAAATTAAAGTAGTTTTTCAAAGAAAAAGAATCAAATGTGTCTATTTCATATTTTGGTCCTTTTACTGCTATTTTAATATTAAATGTGTTTGTTTGCTTATTATGAGAAGATCGCTATGACGACAATATCAAATGCTATTATGAAATATCGTTATAACGGACTTTTAATGTAATATCACTCAGATTTTTGCCTATTATAAATGACACATACACTGTTAGAATTTTCCTTCTAAAACGGTCATGTGCGGGTGGGTGACCACTTGGATCAGTCTACGTAGGGACCGAGGGTGTGCGGTATTGGTCCTCGTTAAACTTTTCTACCGTAAAGTGCTCGACTTCGCGTGCAAGTCGTTGGTCTACAGAAGCAGGGGCGCCATCCCCTCTGCAAAATTGTGAAGGCTTGTCTTTGGATCATCCTCAGGGATGTTTCCCAGACCGTCGCCAATAGCCCATTGTGCAGCTCTAGTGCGACGTAAATTAACTACTACTACTACTCCTTCTAAAATCATGGTAAAATAACCGGCAGCAGTCTGTCCATCTGATTAACTGTAAATCTTACGGTGAAGACTATTTTTCCCCTTTACGGTTTTGAAATCTGTTACAACTAGTATGGTTGTAAAACCATGTATACATTTTCTATCTGTTAATAGTTTGATTACCATCTTATTTATGGTTATTTGACTGTTTTGTTTAAATATGGTAAAATAACAATTAAATAAATCGTTATTTATGCATTTTTTCGGAGGAATTTCTAACAGTGTGGTAGGTATCAAAATTTAAAATTTAGATCAACATGTTATAAATTTCTCCATGTTTGTTTGTCAATAAACAAATAAAAATTAATAATTTGACAGATGACTTGCACTTATTCACATATTTTTTTATACATATATTTTGTTTATTTATTTATTTATTTATTTTTTTTGTGTTTAAATAGCGAATATATACGTTTTAAAATGAATATTGTAAGTTCTCATATTAAGAGCATATTTCGGTCATCAATATTTTGCTGTTTTAATGAAAAAAATATACAATAATATTCCGATATAATTCTGATAATCAAATAAAAGACAAGAATCAATAAAATTAAAAACATTGTTTTTTAGTTACAGCACAGCCTGAGCTGCTATTGTCTAATGCAGAAATGTGTCGATTTGCGTGTCAATTAAATTCGACTTAATATTTTCAGATGTCTAATGTGCCACTTACTTATTTTTTTCTTCAAAAAATAACTTTTAAATCGTTGTACTGTAGTTTCAAATTACAGAATTATATTGCACAAATATTTCGATGTTTAGTTATAACCATGCGTCAAATGGAAAGCAATGAACAGAATTTTATAAGTATTTCAGTTTTAAAAAAAATATTCAGTCACGGCTTGAAGCCCACTCAACTTCAGATTGATGGATACGAGCTTGTCTGGGAAGTAAAGGCGTTCTGTGCGCAGTGCTGAACACATTGCCACAATCATGCCGTTGGTCACGAAATTGTGGAGGCTTATCTTCCATGACCCCCCTGGCCCACAACGGGCTGTTAATGGAATGTTTTCCTTTTAGCTAAGGTAAAATATCCTGAAGCAGGCACCTATTGAGGTAAACCATAAAATGAAATTGAAGTAAATAATGCGAGATATTACTATTTTTTCATAGATATCTTGTGCAGAATAGACTTCTATAATGAAGAGGGTACTATGATCATTCTTATATCCTAGAACAGGGATGGCGAACCAATGGCACGCGTGCCATTTATGGCACGTGACACAATATTATGGGCACTCCACCGATCACAAAGTTTACTATAAAGCGTATTAACAATTAAATTGAAATTCACAAAATATAAAAACGAAAAAACAATTATTAACAAAAAAATTTACAATTAATTCCAAAAAACAATTAATAACCATAAAAAACAAGGACTAGCAAAACAAGCTAACAATAAATAACTAGCAAAAAAAATTTAACAGTCCTTAAACTAACATCTTACAACCTAATATAAGTTATTTGTCATCTAATCTGCAACAACAGAGGTCACACTGATGTTACTTTAAGTTGAATTACGCGTACAACTGNTGAAAAAAATATACAATAATATTCCGATATAATTCTGATAATCAAATAAAAGACAAGAATCAATAAAATTAAAAACATTGTTTTTTAGTTACAGCACAGCCTGAGCTGCTATTGTCTAATGCAGAAATGTGTCGATTTGCGTGTCAATTAAATTCGACTTAATATTTTCAGATGTCTAATGTGCCACTTACTTATTTTTTTCTTCAAAAAATAACTTTTAAATCGTTGTACTGTGGTTTTAAATTACAGAATTATATTGTACAAATATATTCGATGTTTAGTTATTACCATGCGTCAAATGGAAAGCGAATGAACAGAATTTTAAAAATATTTCAGTTTAATGTTTAAAAAAAATATTCAGTCACGGCTTGAAGCCCACCCAACTTCAGATTGATGGGTACGAGCTCGTCTGGGAAGTAAAGGCGTCCTGTGCACGGTACTGGCCACAATCATGCCGTTGGTCACGAAATTGTGAAGCCTTATCTTCCATGATCCCCCTGGCCCACAACGGGCTGTTACTGGAATGTTTTCTTTTTAGCTAAGGTAAAATATACTGAAACAGGCACCTATTGAGGAAAAACCATAAAATGAAATTGAAGTAAATAATGCAAGATATTATTATTTTTTCATGGATATCTTGTGCAGAATAGACTTCTATAATGAAGAGGGTACTATAATCATTCTTATATCCTAGAAAATGTCGTAATGGCATTAAAATAGTTCTTTTTTTTTCTGAATCCGCCCATGATGACCGATAGCATTGAAGGTGCGTTTTATGTTTTTGGTCAATGATAACGAATAAAAGTAATTTTATGTGTACTTCTTACGTTCACCGAATGAACTGTCACGTGCCGCTATGTGGCACGCGTGCCATAGATTTTATTGTAATTTTTATCTTATCACCATCGTTTGACTCAATTTTGAGTTTACAACTACCTACGTTCAACTCTGTGGCCTTGTAATTTTTAATCCAATTCAAAAGACGGGTAAACTCCTGGATCAAATATTGGAACAAAGTAGACTTCGTGGACGACTTTTTGATGGAACAAACCCGCATTCGCGTTACGCGGTGAGGTAAACCACGAAAAACTTTCTACAGGTAGACTGACGACAAGGGAACTCTAATCCATGATCGGTCTACCACTGAGGATATTTTACGGCAGTATTGTGGTCGGTGTTATCTGGATGCGGAATTCGTATCAACCAGCCACATCTGGGATTCTAACATGAGCGCATTTTTTCAATCGCCTATACGACCACCAACCTGATGCCAGGCTTACTTTTCCCTTCATTCTCGGGGTTTTTTTCAGCAATTAAAACTTTATGGTTTGCATGAACTCACTTTTTCTACACTTTATATTTCAAATGCACTTATGGAAGTGAAGTAGAATTTGCGAGGAAAAGTTTCTCCCGTCGTATGGCATCCTCTTAAATGATGATTAAAGTAGTCTCTAATGGTAAGCTACACGTTAAGTATTTATTTAGAATGATTTTGTATTTTTTGAAGAAATAAAAACTTAGTAATTATTTAGATACATATATAATTCTTTTTAAAATGACTGTAAAATGGCTGTAAAACAAACGGTGCTATATGCCGCGTATGGTACGGTGCCGCGTACTGTTAGTGACAGAGCTTGCTTTTTTTCTGAGCAGTAGATTACATGTTATATGAAACACAAAAGTGCGTTATGAAGTTGTACAGCACGTAATAGAGCAATCTCAAGACACAGATGGAAATAATTTTAATATTTCTGATGCCTGCTCTGTGCTGAAAACTTATTGTGGTTTGTGTGATTGATTCAATGGCTGATTTTAAACAATTGCTAAAATATAATACATAGAAAACCTTTTTTTATTTTAAAACCTTCGTTTAACAGGCGACCCAATCTTGGGTTCATGACTACTAATGTTCAACTCCGTACTCAAAAACTGTATGCATCGTGAGCTAGTCGAGAAAAAAGAGAATTTGCATTTCAAAATCACCGCCTGATCAAGAAATGAGGGGGCCCTAGGCACAGACTAGTCAGGGTCCCCCTAGTCGTACCTTTTGTTTAATTATGAAGTGCATTTAAATTATTTATAACATAAGTAAATTATGATATATTATTAAATTTGAGGTAATATTTTTTTCAATGTTTGTTAATTCATAATTCTAGTAGACAATTCTTAAGGAAAAGCTGAAAAAAGTTATCTTTTAACCGTTGTTGAAAATTTTGAGTTTGCGACTACCTACATTCAACTCCGTGGCCTTGTAATTTTGAACCCAATCCAGAAGACAAGGGAACTTCTGGATCAAGTATTGGGAGAAATCTTCCTTCGTGGAGGACTTTTTGATGGAATCGACCCGCATTTGCGTTAAGTGGAGAGGAAAATCAAGAAAATCTCACACAGTTAGTCAGATGGCAAGGAGACTCTAACCCATGACCCTTCTTCCACTGAAGATATTTGACATCAGCACTGTGGTCGGTGCGAGCCGGATGCAGAATTCGTATCAACCAGCCATTGCTGGGATTCGAACCCGGTTCACCTCATTGGAAGGCGAATGCTCTATCCCCAGAGCCACCATGGCTCTACATAGAGAACTTTGACAATATCTCTGATATCTCTTGAATAAAATGTAATAGCTAATACCCTACTTCAATAGTTAAAATCGAAATCAAAGTGCTTCCGCGCATGCAAAGCCGCGGTCAATAGCTCGTGAAATATATTTGCAACATAATTATTTATGAATTAAAATAAAAGCAATCAATTTCGACCAGGGTCAAGGACAAGTTCATTAAATATCAGTAAAAAAAGGAAGCTCTACGGAAGTATGCATAGGAAGTGGATAAAGATATTCCATATTTACAGTATCCGTAGGATGTAATTCTTTCCACAGTGAAAATCTTTCTTTTTTTTTTAAATCGAATTTCTTATAGGTCGAAGTTTAATATTATGTTATTGTCACAAAAATACTGAAACTTAAAATTCTGAGCTGGTATAATAAATGAAATTGTTTTTTAAAAAAAACTTTCGTGGAAATCGGTAGCAGACATTTGATTGACTTACTTTTTAAATCGATTAACTCTTTAAAAAAAATTATCTGAATCAATAAATGGATGCTTCTAAAATTTGTTACTTAGTTTTAAAAAAAAATCCTTCAAGATGTAAATACTTGTAATTAGAGAAATTTTTTTCAAAAATTTACAGTTAGAGTTTGGAATCAATTAAGTGCTTTGAAATTAAAAAAAATGGAAACTTTGAAGTTAAAAACATTGGAGCATGTAATTTATATTTGCTTTAAAAAATTGCTTTTATCGCGAAGTATGCAATGGGATACCCGCAAGTGACGTTGAGTGAGTATCTCGATCCTGATTGGTTGTTGAAACGTAGCATTTGCTTACGTTAGCAACTGCTTTTTCCATTTCATGTATGCCAGTGTTTCCCAAACTTATGACTTTTGTGTACCCTTTCTAAATTTAATTAACGTCACGTGAATTAACATTCTAACTTATGTGGAGAAACTTATCTCAACTTTAACATGTCATTTTGCTTATTAACGATCAGCTGTCGTTGACTTTATAGGTCACATGTGTGTGTATCTGTGGTCTTCTTTTTGAAAAACAAGTACCCAATTATTACGCGTTTTTATACCATGCCTCTAAATTAAAGGTGTCCCGCAGTGGACTGATCGTTAAGACACGGTTCCCACCAGATCACTGAAGGCAAGCATCACTGGCTGCTGTCAATGTGCGGGTGGGTGACCACTTGGATCAGTCTGCGTAGGGACCGAGGGTGTGCGGTATTGGTCCTTGTTAAACTGTTCTACCGTAAAGTGATCGACTTCGCGCGCAGGTCGTCGGGCTACCGAAGCGGGGGTGCCATCCCCTCCGCAGAGGATCAAAATTGTGATGGCATGTCTTCGGATCATCCTCAGGGATGTTTCCCAGACCGTCGCCAATAGCCCATTGTGCAGCTCTAGTGCGACGTAAATTAACAACAACTAAATTAAAGGTAACTTTATTAAACCTAAATTCAGATGGCCGAGCGGTTAGCGCGTCTGACTGCGAAGCCAATGGCTGCGGGTTCGAATCCCGCTCTGGGCATGGATGTTTCTCTCCTTGTGTTGTCCTCTCATGTGTGAATGTGGCCCACCCTATGAACGGGTTTGTGGCAATGTGGCGTGGGTAATGTTGCTCGCCTCCGTGACTTTGGTTCACAAGTGCCCACTGGGTAACGTTAAATGAGTAACAATTCTGGCATCTTCTTAGGCGAAGAACGAAAAGTTCAGTGCCTGCCATTTGAAAAAATAAAATTTAAAAGAAACTAAATTCATTGAATGTTGTACTGACGAAATTTAATTCGATTTTACATTTTCTATTTCCTACAATTTCATGTTTTGTAATCATTTTCTGTTCAATTTCCTCGGTGTCATAGTCTTTCAGGTTATTTTTCATCGACTGTCAAATTTTGTCATCCTAAAGTTGACTTTGGTGGTTTGAAGGAAAATAATAAAAATAATTTTTAAAAAAAACATAGCTTTTTCATTTCAGTACTAACAAGAACAACTATAGAATAATGTTCTAAGGTGTGAAACAGCACTGAAACGAAGTTGAAACTAAAAAAGAAAGAATATTGTGATCGCATTATTGCGATCAATGGTCACCCAGTAGTCATATGTTTTTTTTTTTTTTTTTCATCTTTATAAACGGCACAAAATTTCAAGTCATGGGTTTCAAAAACTGCATAAAATGATGTTCGTCCGCTTGTCGTCCAATGGAATAGTTCAGTTTTCAATTCGAACCAATGTACGCTTCTTAAGTACGTCACAAAATTCTTTTCCTTTTTCAAAGCTCATATTTATACTAAAATCACCACCAATACAGTATAATAATGGATAATGATATCATAAAAAGAACATAAAAATATTTTATGTAAAAACATTAAAAATGAACGTTGGGAAAATAAAAAGAAGAAACGGGAAAACAATGTTGAAACCAAGAAGTTGCAAAATTATCGTTTGCGTTTTTTTATTTGATCTTGATGGGCTTTTTTTATTCATGCTTATGTTAGCCTGATTTTATATTACTCACTGCTTTTTATCTGCGATTATGGTGCTGAAGTTGATTTAGTCGAAAAATGTGCGGATATAAAAAATCTGGAACACCTTTTTTCGAATCGGTAAATAAGTAGTCATTTATGCAAAGAGCTTAAGGCAATACAGCACTTTTTCTAAATATGACACTGTTACATCAAATTGTCCCTAGTAGTGTTTTGAGATATGTACATAGGAATTTTACGGAATTTCCTCTCGCTGACAGTACACAAGAAATTACTATTGCCTACTTGGTAATCAGTAGTGTTTTGCACCAAGAACAATCTCTTGAACAGTTATCTATTCCTATCAATCAGAACAGCCTATCAATTAGATGCAATATTTTAAAAAATAAGAAGGATTGAAATCTATATTTAAACTGTCTAATGTAATAGTTAGGTCATTCAAATATTAAGTTCAAATATTACATTTGTGCTATGCTTATTTGAGGGGGAGGACGAGTTTGAGCGATACATATGTAAGATATTAAAATCTTCTAATTTACCAAATCGTCTCAGGAATTTCAATTTTCGAATTAAATTCGGGGAAAGAAAGAGTTGGAAAAAAATTCTTAAAAGAGTTTCGAATTTAGACCACAAAAGAAAAATACTAAAGATTCAAAAAATATCCACTCAAATTTTTTTTAAAATTAATTATAACGTTAATTTTGTTTTGCGCAAAGTTATATCTTTTCTTTTTTTTCAATTTAATTCTGAAACAAGATTGCTACAATACAAGTCAAAGTTAGAGCAAAAAACAAAGAAAGGGGATATTTCGACTTTTCCGAAGATCCAGAATTGCCTAAAACATGCACTTGCGTAATATTTGAGCGACCCCAAACGAATGAGATTATTCTATGAATCTATAAAAACAATTTCGATATTTTTGTTAATACAATGTGTAAACTGAATAAGAGGTAAAAATTCGATTCATGTCCATTTCGCATTCTATGACTTAACAAAAGAAAATTACTTAAAGGTAATTTTTTTCTAATATCTAATATATATATATATACGAGGTGTGATCAAAAAGTATCCGACTTTTGTTCATAAAATAAACGTTTATTATGATATAATTATTTAATACAAATCCCCTTCAAAGTAGTCCCCTTGGGCTGCCACACACTTCTCCCAACGCTTCTGCCACTGTTGAAAGCATCGCTGGAAGTCCTCCTTCGGTATGGCTCTCAGATGGTCTGTCGCATTCTGCATAATGTCTTCTCTGGTCTGAAATCTGGTCCCTTTTAGTGGCATTTTCAGCTTTGGGAAAAGCCAAAAATCGCAGGGAGCCATGTCAGGAGAGTAGGGAGGTTGACGAACCACTGGTGTGCTGTGTTTTGTCAAGAAGTTCTGAATTAAATGGGAAGAATGTGCGGGAGCGTTATCATGATGGAGCTTCCAACTGCCTGTTGCCCACAGATCCGGGCGCTTGCGCCTCACTGCGTCACGAAGGCGACGCAGAACCTCTTGGTAGTACTCCTTGGTGATTGTAGTACCGTGTGGTGCGTACTCGTGATGTACTAAGCCACTGGAGTCAAAAAAGGCAGTTAGCATGACCTTGACATTGCTGCGAACTTGCCTTGCT
>NC_092205.1:11237848-11278509 GCF_043381705.1 Parasteatoda tepidariorum
TTCTCAGGAACGTAGACAAAATATGCAGCATAGACATGGAAAACGGATGATCGTTTAGTTCCACTGTGCGTAGGTATAATTTATAATAAACTAAACGTTTGATGATTGAAGAGATTATTTTTTTTTTGATGAAGATACAGGATGAATTAATTATTGCCATAAGTTGAAGAAGAATTTGACTGCTTATTTACCAAATGTCCATTTGAAAAAATGATTTGAAGTTATTCCATATTTTTGATGTACCCTCTTCCGAAGTTGATTTATTTAATTTCAAATGAGAGATATTCCATATCGTTGATGTACCGTACCCCGTTCCCGACCGTTTAATCCTGTCGACTTATAACGTCGTTGCCGAGTGTCATCATTTATCATCGAGCGGAATCATTTGGTGATTTGCGTGATACATAAAAAATTTTTTTTATATAACATAACATGTTTTTCTAGAACACTTTTCTCAACAGGTAGTTATTGAGGGATAAAAACCTGATATCAGGTGCTCCGATTAGATATTGAGCTTTTTTTTCGCGTTAAGTTTTCTTAAAACTTCTCGTTCACAGTTGGATTGAACAAAACTCGTTTCGTCATATACTATAGAGCACCGATGATCCGAACGCTGAGTTAACGGATTGTCTAATTATCCGAATCGTTCGAGGACCTTGTGTTTTTCCCCACCTTCTCAAAAAAAAAAAAAAAAAAGTTTTATTTATTTATTTTTCTCAGAATATCTGAAAGGATTCGAAAAATGTTTTCTTTTATTCCTCGGTCACCTGGAAAAGACGGTGGCACTCCTTCAATGTCAAGTAGATAGTTTCTAATAATGGAACAGGTTTCTAAAAAAAATTTAAAATAATAAACTTTTAAACGCGCTATTTGTATTATGCTGTAATAGGCACTACTGCAATTTCTAATCCTAAGCCTGGAAAAAAGTGTAAAGAGAAGTTACTTAAAAATATTCTCATGGCCGTTTTTAAAAGTCGCCCAATTATCGGATGGACTCGGGTAATCGGCACTCTACTACAACCAAAAAATTATCATTAAAATCATGCAACGTTTAAAAAAGAATTTTCACAAATTATTAAAGTTAATATTCAAATTTTGCGTCAAGTTTTACAAAGGATTTCTGCCCAACATTTTATAAAGCTAAACATTTTTTTCCTTCATGAAGAAAGAAAAAAATTTTTTAACTGTTTTAGTTTTATTAATTTCGTTGGTACACATCTTTTAGTTTTATGCATGATTTCGCTATTTTTTCTGAAATTCTAGTACTATTTCTAAATTCTTCATAGAGTTAACATGTGTACCCAGTCCTGTTTTGACTTTTTCTAGAAAAAAAATCATTTTTAAAAAAAGTAGTACGTGTATGATTTTCCATGAATTATACACTGTACACATCTAAACGATGGATATCTTGATTAAATCTGACAGTTTGTAGGTCGAACAGTTTATCTCCATCAGACTTTCGAATCTTATAGCTACCCGGTCTTACCCCACTTTATCAATATAAATAAAGCAAAGCCTTCACTCACTCATCTTTAAATTTCTTACTTTCTGGGAAGTTAGAAATCTATAATGTTGATGTGCTCTTGTGAAATGAATAGAAAAACTAGAAAAGTTTCATTTTGATATTTTAAAACCGTTGTTGAATAGCCGACCCAATTTTGGGCTCACGACTGCCAATGTTCAACTCCGTAGCCTTGTAATTTTGAACCCAATCCAGAAGACAAAGGAACTCCTGGCTCAAGTATCGGGAGAAATTTCGACTTTTTTGATGGAAGTAACCCGCATGTGTGTTACATGGAGAGGAAAACCACGAAAACCCTCCACGGCTAGCCTGGCGGAAAGGGGAGCCCATGAACCGTCTACCACTGAGGATATTTTACGTCAGCACTGTGATCGGTGCAAGCCGGATGCGGAATTTGCATAGATCAGCCATCGCTGGGGTTCGAGCCTGGTTCACCTCATTGGAAGGCAAATTATCCCCTGAGCCACTATGGCTCTACATAGAGAACTTTGACTATATCGCGGACATCTCTTGAATAAAAAGTAATAGCTGAGATACCATGATGGCTCAGAGGATAGAGTCCCCTGAGCCATCACGGCTCCATTATGATATTTTGTAATTATCGGGTTTATTATTCTAATTGAAAAAATTCTACTTGGCGCTTTTTTACCTAGGTAAAAACTACACATTTAGACAGTACGTTTTTTTTAATTAGATATAAGAGAAAGCTAAAATAAGTTTCATTGCGATATTTTGTAATTATCCAGTGTAATCAGAGGCTCCAATTGTTAGTAATGCTAAATGAAAGTTTGCCACTAAGGAAGAAATCTTAAATTTTGACCATCCACTCCTTACCGTAAAAAGAAAAAAAATTAAGTTTCATTTTGATACTTAGTATCGTTTTAAACAATAACCAGCTGGTCGCCAAAGGCAGCTAGTTGGTTAGGAAATGAAAATAAATTTTGCTTGTAGAGGTTGAAAAAGGATTGAAACTTATAATGTTATCAAGAGGTTATTATGTTATCAAACTTATAATGAAACTTATAAGATTATCTTGATTAAATTTTGAGCCACAGAGTGAGCACTTTATTTGGAAGAGCGGCCTCAGTGAAATTATACTATGAACTTTATTTCATAAAAGTCGAAATAACGTTTTGTAAATCTGGCTCTCTCTCTCTCTCTCTGTCTGTTCTTTTTCCTTTTTCTTCTTTTTTTTACCTATTATTTTTTTGTTGATACTAAAGGTCAATGATGGAGTAGAGTTTGATATAGTCTCCGAGTTTAAATACCTGGGATCTGGAGCAACAGAAGATAATTAGGTATTAGCACTTCAAAAAGAAGAAGACCTCCCATACCCACACATGCGACCCCCCACCCACACATGGTTGGCGAAATGGGTGGTTGTTGGATTCCACCGGTGAATGTTGACAATCACATAGTCGCTTTGGTAAATCTCCGAAATATACACTACTAGTTAAGTGCCGCTGCCCGGTATACCCTACACTGATGTTTTTTAAGGTCAAATGCCACTGTCCAGTATGCATTTAACCGGTATTCCGAACACTGATGTTTCTCCTAATCTATCCTCGGCAGATGTTTAAATGTCGAATAAATATAATAACATCAACGAATAAATTAATATCAAATCGGATATAACTAATATTTCGGACATTCACGATTGCTGTCATTCACAGGTGAAAGTCGACATTCTCTTGAATTCGGTCATTATAAAGATTATAATTATTCTTCAGTAAAGAAGGTAAATTAGTGTAAATATATATTTTAGATTTGTTCGAGTTATATATCCGGTCGACTTGAAAAATGTAGCTTCGATTAAAATGCTTTTTTGATGAAGTTTTCTTTTTGATCACAAACTTTGTGTGAGCTGCGTGAAAATTCAAAATCAAAATGTTTAGATACTTTTCCTGCACGTGAACCTTTAGTTATATCATGGCTATACTTGGTTTTATTATGAGGCACCTTTAAAAGAGAGAAAAAATAAAAAATAGTTTTTTTCCAAATCCTTGAGTTGCTTTACCCCTTTAAAAGAGACGGTACTTTTTACCAATCTTCCACGTGTTGACATTTTTGATTTCTTGTCCTGGGTTATTATAAAAATATTTTTAGTCTACATATAGCCTTGATAATCTTAGGCTTTGGGACAAACAAGATATTTTTTCCTGACTTTACTACATAAATTAGAACTATTTTGCTTTAAGGTGCAATGCTGATTTGATTACTCGTTTTCTTGTAAGTGGAAAAAAACTTCGAGGTCGCAAACTGATATTTTTCAATTCAATTAAGATTCAATCTGCGTTAGAGAGCTTGTGTGCCTTCAGGGATACGCGCAATTTACTTTTTAGTGAAAGTGAGTGTGTTTCGTGTAATTGTCTTTAGAACAATTTATATATATATAATAAAACAAAGAAAAATTATAGACATATGTAAAAAAAAAAGGGGGGGGGAATAGTAAGTAAAATAATAACAAACAACAGTTTAAAAAAAAAAGGTTTTGACGGTTTTTTAAACAAAATTTCATTCTTTTTTTATTTTATTTTTTTTAAAACTGTTGTTTGTTATTCTTTTGCTTATTATTCCCCCCCCCTTTTTTTTTTACGTATGTCTATAAATTTTTCTCTGTTTTATTCTTCATTTTGCTGTGAGTTGGCAACTGTTACTCATGACTGTTAGTTCAAGTTTAGCCTATCTAAAGCTAGCGCTATCTACGCTTACTTTGAAAATGGCGCAAAACGTCAGTTTGGAGAAAAGCAACAGTTTTGTGAAAATGAAAAGCCCATTTTTTTTATTTTTAAAAACTTACTCCGCTGCTGCTTTACTTGGTTGACCATTGATGATGAAATATAATATTTCTTTTATTTTCTATAACTTATGTTTGCATGCATATTTCTTTCCAGCACGTTTTACTTCTGATCTTTAACTGTGAGTTTAGCGAGCGATTTTAATTTTTTTGAGAGGATCTTAAAATTTTTCTAGTGGTTCTGCCTTCTTCTATTTTTTAAATACTTCATAAAAATTCCTTGACAGTGCACGTTTTAATCTATGTTTTAATGTTAATATTTCTCATCAATGATTTTGAGACAATGCATTTTTTTTAAAAATTAATATATGCTGTTTCAATTTCGAATACATGGGGTTTTCAAATTCGGAGCTATTTCGACATATTTCTGATCAATTTGGTTTGGTAAGGTTTGGTTTGTTTGAAGTTTTCGACGCAAGAGCCAGTTGTGGCTATAACGCGCCAACAACTAGGTGAATTTTATACTTTCAGGTTGTGTGTTAAAAGCTAGATTGATACATAGATACCAATGCCCTTGAGGTAAGAGAAAATGTTATAATGAGGGTTATCTCCGAACTCACGAACACGAGTCCAACGTCCTACCAACCAAGCTATCCCAACCCTTTGCTACCTGTAGAGCACTGCTTCCGACCACTGCTTAAGGCTCACGTATGTAAATGAAAGCAACTAAGTCGGTTAAAAATGTTAAAAAAAGATCAGAATTTAAGTTCACTTTATCCACATTTTTTATTTACTTTATTTTATGACTTTTATTTTCCTTTTTACTCATATTTTCTTAAAAGAAATGCTTTTTTTTTCTATTTCATCAGTCTCTAGGAATTTCTCGTTTTTAAACACCTCCCTTGAGCTCAGACAAAATGAAAAAAATAAAAATTTTAGGAGAAATTATGCGAGCTTTATTTTTTAAGACAATATATTTTTATCTGCCTTATGCCTACTTTTTTTTTCTCACGGTATTTCTCAGAATACTGAAAAAACATTTACTATAATAGGGTTGTACTTTTGAAACCAAATTCACGTGATACTGTTACGGACTGGTTCCTTTCTGTCCTGCCAGTATAGTTTTCGAGACTGGCTGTCATTCGCGAGATCTTTACGCGATGATTCTGGAATCCTAGACGCTCTGTCGTCTTTGAGACAATTCGAGAATTTTGGAGATGCGGTGAAAAATTATATAAAAGGGGGAACGGAGTACAGTGGATGATGTAATATCAAATGATTAGGGGGCCCCATTAAAATGGATTTGTTTGAAAATAAATTTTAAAATATTAAGAAAAACAATGACTTTTTTTTAAAAAAATCAATTTTAAATACATATAAAAAAATTTTCAAAATGTTATGATTAAAATTTAGTTCTTATTTAACAATATAAAGTAAAATTCAATTTATTATTATTTATTTTAATTTTAAACATGATTTCTGAAATAAAAAGATATATAAATACTTTTATATTTGAAGAAATAAAAAATATACGAGAAAAACAACTTAATCGAAGGGCCCCAAAAATTTGAATGGCCTAGGTCCCCGCGTACGCACCGGCCCTGAGCATAGCATTTATTTCTGTGCCAATATATATATTTACTGTTCTTGGATCTTTAGGATGTCAAAACGTAAGAATTTAACAATTTTTAATTATTTTGAGAAAAAATCACGACCTGAAATTAGTGAGGTGACAGCATCTAGTATCAATGTAAGTTTTTCTGCTGTACAGAAATGTGATACTTCCGTTGAAGAAAACGTTTCTAGCGTAACAAAATCTGATGAATGTGAAAGTGGCCCTCACAGTGTTACTTCCCGCCCATATGACATTGGAATTTTTTCAGAAGATATTACATTATGTTCTTAAACTTAAAAAATCAAATCAAAATTTAACCAAACTATGTTGTCAAAATAAAAAGTCAAAATTGTCTAGCTGTCTAAATTAGGGAAATAATAGTGCTTTATTACAGACTCGAATTTCTTTTAGTAGTTTCAGAAAATTATGAACACCCCTCTTGAAAAAATTCTGCGTACGCCACTGCCGGAGACAACATACATATCATGCGTTACATCCTGTTTTACAGGGAGGACACATTTACTCTCCATTCATCCGCGGATCATAATTTTGACCTGAACCAGAGCCTTTTATTTTTTAGTAGGAAACAAAAATTCTATGTAATTGCAGAAGGCCATGAAAGTTTCAGTTATCTAGTATTTTTGAAGCGTTTGTGGCAGCAACTAATATAAAGCTCTCTAACTCACACTTTTCCATGAAGATTAGAGCATCCAGCTACGGACTCAAAATTTCCGGGTTTGATCCCTGCCCGAGGGTCATGAGCATCTCTCTCCATTCCTCCACATTGATGACCATGGAAAACGAACACGCATCCCTCGACATATGACTGAACTACACTATTTGATCTCCACAAAAAATCTTTGCAGAACCTCAAACAAAGCCTTAACTGCACTAGAATGGCAACTTCACTTACGGCCATGTAGGCTCTCTATCGAAATACGATCGCGTCTGACTACGAGTCAGACTTTCCAGAGTTAACTGGGGGAGGAGTGTGCGGAGACCCTGCTGCTTACCCTGCTCGGGGGTGTGCCCCCATTTTCATTAAGATTAGAGCATCCGACTACAGACTCAACATTCAAAGAACCCGTGTTCGATCCCAGTCGGTGGCCAACAACTCTCTCACACATTTTTCCACCTTCATTTACCAACACCCATCAGATCAGTCTTCTTGCCATTTTAAAATATGTTAATCTGACACATCGGGAACTTTTTAATCAACCCGATATGAACAGCTTCATCTTCGACATTAGGAATGATATTATTAACGTATATATTAGAGAACTTTCCAGTCAATTTTTTACGGTATCAAAAATCTCAGCAGACCCAGGGGCATAAGATCTTTAGAAAAGATGACTCGAACAGAAAAATATTGCAAGATGAATATTTTACATTGATCGACGATCACGACCGTGAATGAGTGTATACTTCTAAATATAGTGACTATAAATAATTTAATACATCATCAAACATCGAATGTTGGAGAGAAAAAAAGAGCTTTATTTTTGTAAAGGGAGAGAACCTACAGAAATGTGTAAGAATCCTATTTAAAACTACAACACGCCCAGCGTAATTTCAATGTTTGATTGAGACGTTCATTTCTCTTATCATATATTCTACAGCCACAAAAAAAGAATTTCACGTGACTATACAAATTGAGTAATAAATAAAAAATGAATGAACGAAAATCGATAAGGTAACGTGTCTGTGACGTAGAGTTAACTACTGGCGCACGTGCCGTTCACTGAACACGCCCATGTCGGCTTTTTTTATTGTATTAAAAATAAGGGTGGCAGCAGAGGAATGTGTTTGTAAATTCGCCGGTTTTTAGCGAGTTTTAAATTTATTCTCTTTAAATGAATGAGTTTTTACATAAATTATAATTTGTAAATTTTGGATTATCTAAATACTTTGTTTTTTATACAGGAAGCTTCAAGTTTGTAAGAGTAAGTGTGATTGATTTGTGTAACAGTTGTTGGAACTGAAATTTTTATTTTTCTGTTCTACTCTTGAAAAGAATTTAAATTTACTCTAAAAAATTTAATCCTTTCCTCAGTTTTATTACATTGTTTTTTACTTCTTTTTTTGTTTTTTTTTCTTTGTATCAAATTATAAAAATTTTCCGAGAACATTTTATTCTTTCTCATAAAATAAGAAAACGGAATTCTTTTGGAAAGTTTGTCAATTCTAAAGTAATTTTTTTTCAGTTATACTTAATTTTTTGGTTTAGTATAAGTTTTTTTAAGAAAATAATTTCTTAATTTGTATCCTAAATTACAACGTTTACATAATTTTTTTTAAACGAAACTTTTCTGCACGTTAATTTAAGTTTACTGTTATACATTTTAAATTATTGTTCTACGTAATTCATACAAGAATGCTGGAATTCGTCCCTATTTTTCTTTAATATTGAATAATACATTACATTAATTTTGGTAGTATTGATTAAACTTGTCTTAAAAGTGTCAAATAACATATTTAATAGAAAACAGCACATTTAAATTTTTGTATGTTTAGCACTGGTCACAGCACTTCTTAAATGATTAGAAATGCAAAGTGCGGATTTATTGGGACATATTTATACAAATTTTAGTGCACTTTTGAAATTTGGAAAATTTTTTCAAAAATATTACGAGACTGTCATACTATGTAACTTCATTTTTGTATCAAATTCACTAATTTTTATTTATGGTTTGTTTTTTTAATAATAATATTTGTAATGCATAATATGTATTTATTTTTACATATTTACTACATTCAATTAGTATTTAAGTAATTGTATATTCATTTTAGATAATTTTCAAAATTTTGAAATTTGTATAATTTTTTTAAAACTCTTACAAAAACTTTCATACTACACTGATAATTTATTTTGTACTTTTATTTTTGCATCAAACTCACAAATTATTTATGCTTTGTTTTTTTTAATAATAATATTTGTAATATAATACATATTTATTTTTACCTATTTGCTGCATTCAACTAGTATTAAAGTAATAGTAATTGTATATTGATTTTTATTACACTAATTTTCTAGCCAAAATGAATACTGAAGTAAAACGACCCATCAAACCGAACATGAAATATGAACATTTGGAAGATTTCTGTCCAGGTCCCTTAGATAATTACAGGTCAAAAGCTTCTTTTAATTGGAAAGAAATGAAGTTGCTATTCATTGGTAGAGATATGATTGAGTTTCAGGTAATATAATTGTTTATTTAGCAATGACTTTGATATTTTTAAAACTTAAATTTAGAAACAAATAAAATCTCTAATCACATTGTTGAAGATATTGATTGTTTTACATTTGTTTATTTAATTTATTCTCATGCCTTCCAATATTTGAATTTCGTATGAAATATGTTTATCTGTAGTAGCGAATTAAAGCTGAAGTTTTTAAAACAAATTGATTTCATATAAAACCTATATCAAGACTTTAGAACCGATATGACTTTTAACATATCTGTTTAAATTATTTATGTATGGTTGGGGGAAAATTCTTTAATTTTAGTTTATTGAAATGTGAATAAGATACCTTTGCTACCACAAAGGAAAATACTTTCCTACACTGCTCAAATTCTGTACTAGTTGGAGGGTATGTGTGTTTGTATAGCAATTTTAAATTAAAAACTTGATTGTAATCTATTTAATTTCTTGCATGACTACGAAGACTTAAAATATTTTTTCTTCTCAAAATATTGTTAAAATAAAAGAAGAAGAACATAATATTCCATTATGGGAGGGGGGTAATAAAAAACTGCTATGGCAAGAGGCACTTAATCTATAAGGTCTATAAATCATAGACATTTAATCATATGGGTAGCTAAAAAAAATTATTGTTGAGTCATTTATTGTTTGCAACCTAATATTTTAGTAAAATTATAAACATAAAAGCTTTGTGCTATGTACAATTTCATAATATGCTGGATCTTAGGTTATGTAGAGATATTGTGGTAATAGGTTTTATAAAATCTGAAACTGATATATAGTATACCAAGAAAACATTTGATCTATAAAATTTCATTGTATTTCTTTTTAGAACAGAGTATGGAAGACGTTAGAAGCCGATCCACTTTTTCATCAGGTACCCACAGCTGAATTAACACGCCAGGAAGCTAGGAAACTTTGTTTTCAGAGAATGAAACGCATCAAGGAATACAAATTCTTTTCTGATGAAGAATTTAGAGAAAATCCGTTAATTGCTTTAAATCTCTACATATGTGTAGGCATGATAGATTGGTCACTTGCTTTAAAACTTCTGCTTGGTTTAGAGGTAGGGTTTGCCACTTATCTCCCTTATTTTTACTGTGTATCCCTTTTCTTAATTTAATATTCATAGTAAATTTTAGATAATTACATGCATTAAAGATTTTTATCATTAGCAACTATCAAATTATTTGTTTAGATAATCAGGGGTCTGTCCAGGCCGAATTTACTACCATTTAGCGGTACCTTCACAAAATACTTTCTCTTAAAATTTTATTTTTGCTTCCCTTAAGAAACGATAAATCCATATTTTTGTGTTGATTTTTTACTATAATTTTTAATTTTTCACAAATTATGTCTAAATTTTCACAAAATAGGTACCTCTCAGAAAAACCTAGACAGACCCCTGATAATGTATAACATACTAGAGTCTCAACTATAAACTTAATAAATTGAAAACAATACAAAATTATAAAGAATTCATTACTTTTTAATCAATTTTCCACATTAGAATAATATAAATGAGCTGCTGTCTAGTGATAAATACTGCCAAGTACATGAAAAATAGAAAATTATATATTATATAAAAAAAATTATATTTTTGGAAATTTTTCTTGTTATGACACTGTTTTTGATTTATTATTTGTAATTTTAAAACTTTTCCAGAAAACTTGTAATATTTTTTTTCATGTTAAAAAAAGTGATTTTCACAGTTGCTGAATAGCATATCTACAAAACTTGGTTGTGTAGATATGGTTCAATGCATATTTTCTTATTTATGCAATTTTATTTATTTTTATGAGAAGTTTATTGATTAACTATATTTTAAATTTTACTTGTTAATTATAATTAAACCAGTTATTAAAAAATGTATTTAAATGAACCAGTTTATGTTAATCCAGTAATTTATAATGATAAAATATTTTTTACTATAATCCTATTTGTTCTATTTAAAATGCATATATATTGAATAATAAAGCAGTGAACAGGTGATTATTAGAAATAAGATAATATATCTTGTACTTCAAAACTTGTTAAAAGTCTTCTTATGTCCCATTCACGTAAAATTTGTCTCGGTATTTTATTGTAACTCATAATTTCTTTCAACGTTAAATATAAATATAAAAATTTAGAGATCAATTTCACTCTCTTTTAAATTTTTTGGAATTTGCTCCTTATTTTTATATTACACTCCTTTATTATATTTTGAAGATAGATTGGGAAGCTAACCGGTGATTATGTTTGTAAATTAATATCATTTTTCATCACAGATTGTATTATACCAAAATAACGCTCTTGATTGAATATTTAATCGAAAAACATTATTCCATAATATTTAAACTTTTTTTTCACACTATTTAAATGACTAAGGTTTCTAAAAAAAGATTTTAAAAAATAACTTATTTACAAAATATATTTTAATTTTTTTTGTTTGTTTCCACAATTTTACAGCATTTCATAAATTCATGTCACAATTGTTATTATTTTATAAAATACATACCTTATACATATTATATAAAGTTTGTACCTTCATTTGTGGCATAAGAAAAGGGCTCATCACAGTACAATCTGGAAAGATCATCCACAAGTAAAGCTTGTCTTTTTTTTATTTTATTCTTTTGGGATGCAAGCAGCTTTAGTCATTGACAGTGTTAGAGCAGTAAAAATTTATTTTCTATATTTTGGATAGGTGAAAGTAGTAGTGTCATTGTCACCCTGTACTTATGTTAATGCATTTATGATAAATGATTAAGTTAATTAATTTTCTTGGTGATTATTTTTCTCCAGCAGCATGGAAAGGAAAAAATTTAAGATTTTAATAAAAATTTATGATGAGTATTTTCAGTTATGGTAAAAATTCTTAGTGCTAAAACTAAAATCTGATGTGTGAAATGCACATCTAAATGCAGATTAGCTAACTCTACTGCGTTTATATCATAATGTGTTAATATTTATTAATGAAATTAAATCTTTTCAAATTCTTTGATGAAAAATCAATATTTTGTTATTGACACCTTATTAAAAAATCTTATGAAACTTACATAACAAGTTAAAGAAAACAAAAAGGACTGATTCTTGATATTTTTAGCCGTTTATTTTCTGTAACTTATTTATTATTCATTTTTAGTATTTCATAATGGTTTTGAGGCTTTCTGGAACAAAACGACATGTGAAGTTAATGAATGATGTCAGCAATTTCAAAGTAAGCATTAAACTAAAATTCAATTTGTTACCTTAAAAAATTTTATTTATTTTTTAGCAATTTGGGATATAATGGAATGTTTTTCAAATCATTAACTTTTAATGTATTATTTTGGTGATAAAATTTAATCAGCACTTTTGATGTTGATTATTACTTTTTATTTATGAGTAAATTTATTTTGGATGAACTTTTCCAGAATTCTTAATCATTCAAATAAAATAGTGACAATTATTAATCAAAAATTGCTAAATCTAGAGTTTAAATTGATCTTATATTTATTTGTGATTGTATTAAAGTTATTCTGTTAGTTCATAATTTAAATTTTGTTTCTCTTTCTTTAGGTAAAAAACTGTACTTTTATCATTTTCTAATTTTGGAATAAATCATTGCAATTGGAATGATTTTGTTTTAATTTGAAACTATGTTTTTCACTGTTCAACATTAGGCTAATGCATCAACTTATTTATTTGTAAATTAAAACAGTTTACCTTAAAAATTATTAAAATTATAGTTATTTTAGACTTATACTGACTTACTTTGTTTAAAAATTATAATAGCTTATTTTTGTTTTATTTTGATAACTCAGACATTTTAATTTTTTCAGACCATTTATATTCACAAGTTTGTATTAAAGAAAGAGGTTTTGCTTAAAAGGAATATTTTAAAGCAGAGAAATATGTTCGTTTACTTATAGCTAAGTTCAGAATTTATGAAGTAAAATTTTCTTTTACATGTTTGAAAAGTTAGCCTTAAATCTTTATATCCTAAGGTAGGCCAATTCGAAGGAGGCTCCTCCTAAACTTGAAAATATTATTAAAGTTCTGTATTATTATTTTGTTATATTTTTTTTAATATGAGGAAAAACTAAACATATCTGAATTTAAATTTAGACAATGGTCTAATGGGTCATTGTATTTTTTTAAAATAATTTAAAATGAATATTAAAATTCATAATGGTTTAATATAATCTTATAAGAATGTTTGAAAATTAGAAAAATTTAAGGACATTTGAAAATCTAGTTTCGAAATGCATGTTCACCACCATGTTAAATCCATATGCAAGCAAACATATTTCATAATTTTATCATCTGTAGAAATTAATTTATTTATATAGAGACCTTCTAAATTAATAATAATTAAAGAGGCCTTTTTGAATATTCTTTGTTAAATTTAATACTAAAATATATATTTTGTAATGTAGTAGCAATATTATTGAGTTGCACAAAAATTTCCTTTCTTTAAATTTTTGGCATAGAAATAAAGAAGTTCCTTCTATGAAAAGGGATCTACTCATAAAGGCATTCTTAGTGAATTAATTAAAATTTAAAAATGTATGTGTTTTTAAAATACTTTAATAAGAAATTAAATTTTTTTTTAACATGGAAATTGCAGGAGCCCAATTTTTGAGGGAGCTTGAATTTAAATTACACAGTTACAATAGTTCTCTAAATTTCATAGATAAAAAATTCTTAAATGTGCTAAATATGTGCAGAAGGATTAATTATTTTTATTTATTTCTTGTTTTAAACTTTAAGGAATTTAAATCAATACTAATTCATTTTTTTTTTATCTCTGAAATATTGAGGGAAACTTTTAGATATTTCTAATTATTGAAGGGGATATACACCCCTCTCTACCAATGACTAATGATTAGCTATTAATTATTTTAAAAATATTTTTATATTTTAGGCTATCGGTTGTTTTGCCTTAACTGAAATGGCTCATGGAACAAATACTCGCTGCATGAAGACAACTGCTACATATGATCCACTTTCGCAGGTTTGTTGATATATATAACTGATATATATAGGTTGACTGATATATATAACTGATTTCAATTGCAACTGATTTCAAAAAATCTATACATTTATACCAGTTAAAAGTTATAACTTTTGAATTGACTAATAAAATATTTAAAAAAATTTCAACTTGAAACTTTAACTTTTTTGGTAGAAGGAAAAGTCTGGTAAAATTCCTAAAAATAATTGTATGCTATGATCTTTGGAGGAGGGCATTGGGCTGTCTAACCAATTATGATGATGATCCCCATGGCAAAACCAGGGCGACATTATCGCAGAACATTACAGAGCTCCTGCAAAGAGATTTATCCATTGTTTTTAATTTTCTTATTCTTTTCTGCTGAAATTTTCGAAAGAATTTTTTACTTTGGAATTACATTCATTTCAAGATTCAAAACATTCCTTTTTCCCAACGGAGGGGAGAGAAATGCTCTTGGTTTTCTATTCTCATTTAAGAATAATGAAGTTAAAAAAAATGGTTTCCTTTTTTGCAGAAATTTTTGAAAGATTTTTGTTTTGCCAGAATTATATTCAAAAGATGTTTCCTTGCCTATTGGTGGGGGGAAATAAATGCTAAGGATTTTTCTATTCTCATTTGAGAATAATGAAGTAAAAAGAATTTTTTTTTTCTTTGCCTTGTATATTTGTTAAAAGTATCTTGTAGAAAGATAATGCTAAAAAGGTTTGTTGTAGAAAACCTGATAAAATTCTGCGATGGAGATAATGATGAATTATTTGTTATTTATGAGATATCAAGCTATGAGGAAATTTTCTGTAGTTTCTAAATATATGAATGATTTTACTGTTTCTTTAATGGATTAAAAAAATAGAAATGTGGACTGGGGAAATAAAAGAACAAATCTATGAAGAAGGATTACAGAAAAACTTTCTGAAGCTAACGAATACCATTTAGTGAACTAAGCTGGTTTTTCTTTTCATCAATGCTCATTTTAAATTTTTTTCCTAATATGAATTTAAAGGATTTCCATGATTTTTCTGTTAAAATTCTTCATAATTATTACCATTCTTATTAATTGAAGGTTTTTTTGTTTTTTCCTCTTAACATGATTAGAAACAATATTAATCCTAACTAAACTTAGAACGCTACTTATCGCATTACTTATCATTACTAAAAATGCTTAAAGAATAGGTTTGTGCTTGAGTATAATATTTCTGCTATGATTCTGAGATGTGATCTCTTGGATAGATTTACAGTATATTTTTTAACCTATCATTGTATAGCTTTATTATGTTTTCTAGGAATTTGTTTTGAACACTCCAAGGTTAGAGGCAACAAAAATGTGGATTGGAAATTTAGGACAAAGTGCTTCACACGCTGCTCTATATGCTCAACTGTATACGCCTGATGGTAAATGTCATGGACTTCATGCTTTTATAGTGCCCATTCGAGATCCTAAGACTCACTTACCTTATTCTGGAGTAACTGTGGGTGATATGGGACCTAAATTGGGACTACAAGGATTAGATAATGGGTAATTTTTTTCTATTTAAAAAATTTCTTTTTTTAATAAAATCTAATTCATAATGTGATTTATTAAATTCACTGTATGCTTATGCACTGAAAAGCTTCTTGCTAAATACGTACGTATAAAAACCTAAGCCTATAAAATATGAAGTAGTGTATAAATAAAGCAGTTAGTCAATAAATTAGACTATTGTAGAAGTATGTCAGTGTAATATTTGTTATGAACACAGAATGATCTATGCAATGTAAATTTCTTTTTTAGCTTCATAATTTTTATTTTTATTTTCTTTAATGTCATTCTTCCAGGGAGTTCATATTCTTAATGAAAATATGGGCACCATGACCCAAAAATATTTTAGTGACCTTTTCACCATTTTTGTTAATTCTCCCCATTCTTTTTGCATCAAAAATAGTTTCTACAACAGTTTAATGATATTAGTTAGTACCTGATGTCTTAAATTTTTCATACTCAACTATATATTTATATTGAACTCTGGTACCATTTAACTAGTATTTCATAATCCGATTCTTTTAAAAACATATTTATTCCAGGGTAAAAGCTGCAATATTTATGAAAGTGATAAAGTTTTTTAGAATATTTATTCTTATCTATCCTGTATTGATAAAAGCCTTTCTCAAGGCTTAGGTAAAATGAAAAACTCTGCAAAGACAAAGTTTCATTAAAAAAAAACTTTTTGCACATATAGATAGATCAACACTTTTAACTAGTTTCAACCCTTTTTTCACCACCTCATTTTGATGAAATTTGTTTAACTTTATATTGAATCATATCACTGGCATGAGTTAAAGGACCAAAAAAACTGAAAATAAAAACCCAAAAGCACTTTTTATATAATTGAAAAGATACTTCAAATTTGAGCAATAAAAAAAGTGTATGCAGGAAGCATTTATTCAGAGAATGTTATCTACGTTTTCATAAAAATATCTTTGCAAGATTTTATTTATGTATATAAGTTTTGTAAATATGAATCTCAATGTGTGATTTTTAAATCACGTGAATATGAACCTCAGCATTTAAATTTAAAATCATGTGAATCTTGAGGTTTGTTTTAAGAATCGCATTAATGTGAATTTCCATGTTTGATTTTAAAATCCCGTGAATACGAATGTGGCTTTTAATAATCATAATAGTGGTTACGAAAAGTGATATTTTATATAAAATCGTAAAGTAGGAGTCACGATCTTAAAGATGAATCGCAATGTGTAATTTTAAACCATGTTAATGTAGTTTTAAATAGTGTTTGCATTGGTAGGAAGAAGGGGGAAAAAATTAATCTTTTTTTCCCCTCAGGAATTTGAAAAAAGACAAAACTTTCTTTGAGAAGGAGAATTATTTTTTTTAAATTTTAGTTACAGTAAAAAAAAAAATTTGCGGTGGTGGCAAATTTTCTGTGAGCGGGGTTTGCAGGTTAATGTATATTAACAGGTCTGTCTTACTAATAGCCATGTCAAATTCTTTCTTTATTATTCAGGTTTATGTCATTCCAAAACTACAGAATTCCTAGAGAGGCTCTCTTAAGTAGAACTGGTGATGTTACACCTGATGGAAAATATATTTCACCTTACAAAGTACGTTCATCTTAGTTAATTATTTTGAGTTAATTCAATTGAAATATTATGTGTTCTCATTTTTGTGTTTTTTATTTGGCTAAAGTTAAGGATTTAAAATATGAATTTAGTGCAAATTAATATTTTGATATGATTTAATTCATCTTTTGCTATTATGCAATGTGCTGTGTGCAAAAAATGAATCATCCTGATTAAACTTTGGGTTAGATTTTCGGATTTTCACGTACAGGGACTCAATCTTATTTGTTTGAGGAGACAACATAGAATATGCTGCTTAGCTAGGGCAAAGGATATTTTAAGTTACAAGAGCAGACGCTCCAAATAAATATTCCTACCTTTTTTTTTGTTGACAGATGTGAGTTTCTGACCCTCAGTATATAAGGGGAATTATTGTGCAAATGGTTGGGTCTGGAAAGCAGTCTCAAGTTTGGATTATTTTAAGTTAATTCATGTTTAAATGAGTTGTTAAATTAAAAGAAATTTTTTTTGAATAACCTTAAACTTTTTATGCCTTTTTTAATTGTTTAATGCTCTCTAATTTAAACTAAGAAATTAATTACATTGAAAATATGTTCCCTTACTTTTAAATTACATCAATGTTTCACGAGTGTGCAGAAAGTGTGACCAAGGTGATTAGTAATTTCTGTTAACGCTCAGCTACGTAAACAGGGTCATTTTCATTGCATCCTTTGATGGACTTACCAATTGTACCCATCAAATTCCGAAGATGAGTGTCGTTTGAACTAAGTCTCTTTTCTAAAGTAACGTAAAAGGAATTTCGTGGAATCTCTATTGTTTGGGTTTTTTTTTGTTTGTATTGCACTTACTCGCAATACTACTTTTTTTTAAAAAAGTAGCACACTACACTAGAAAAAAAGTAGCGACTACAGTAGTTTCTTTACTTGTAGTGTGCTACTTCCGACCACCGGTTGATACAGATATAAATTTTTTTAATGGCTGCTTGAAATTTAATACTTTGCTAAATAGTATAAATTATTTGTTTTGTAAACTTCAATCTGTAGGGAAATAATGAATAACTGTAACTGTGAACTTTTGTAAACAGTGCAAAATTGAATACTTTGCTAAATAATATAAATGATTTGTGTCAGAAACTGTTAGTATATAGAGTCATTAATGTATCTGTTTTAACAGGATCCAAATAAGAGATTTGGTGCATCACTAGGTTCTTTATCTTTGGGCAGAATGGGAATAATTAGTGTTGGTATTGCAAACTTGCATATGTGTCTACCCATAGCTATACGATATGCTGCCATACGTAAACAGTTTGGTCCACAAGGTCAAGAAGAAATACCTATTTTAGAGTATCAGCTTCATGTAAGTTTTTCCTTCTTTAAATGCATCTCACCTTTATCAGATCAGTAAGTTTATGTATTGGTTGGATTGAATCATTAAAATAGGAGTAGCTCCTCAAGTTAGGAATAGAAAATTAATTTCTTTCACGCTTAATGTTTATCAACTACGTGTGACGTAAGGTTTCTTTTTAATTATTTTTTTAATGTATGCTTTTTAACTGATTAATTCAAGTGATGTTTTTCTAATTACAACTAATATTTCAGAGATAGATAAAGTTTGACAACTAAGTCAAAAAAGAAAAAAAAATGAAATAAAAATCATGAAAGTATAAATTTTGACATGCATTTCTTAAATTTGAAATGTACTCTTATGAATTAAAAGGTAAATTATGATGTTGTTACTGAACAAGCAGAGCATGGTTGAAATAGATTACCTTTTTCATGTAAGAAATGTTTCATTACATAAAGAAAGCCAAGTTATTGACTTAAATCAATATAAAAACATTCATTCACGATGAGCTGCTTGCAGTGAAAAACTAAATCAACATCATTACAAAAAAATTTTTTATAAGAGTTTGGAAATCCTTTTTTTTTTCCTTCAGATTTTATGATTATTAAGATCTTTTTTGCCAATAATTTTTTTAATATTCAATTGAATGAAAACAAAAATATTTTTAAGCACTTTTGTTGCCCATTATGCTAAAAAGAAAATATTTATTGTATTTTTTTAGCAATACAGACTACTACCATACTTAGCTGCTGCATATACTTTGTATCATTTTGTGTCTCGTTATAACAACGACTTGATAAATATACAGATGAAAATCATTTTTGGAGAAAAGTCTTCTGAGCTTGTAAGCAAAGTTTTATTAGTTTTTTTTTTGTTGTTAAATTTGCATTTATTATATGAATATATTTTGTAAACTGTTTATTTATTAATTTTTATACATAATATTGTTTTTTTCTGGCGAGTTTCCAAATAAACACAATTTTGTAACAGAATAATGTTTTATATATGTTACTGTAAATGACCGAAATTGGTGGTTGTTGACAACCACATAGTTGCTTCAGTAAATGTCCGAAATATATACTAGGTCTAGTTAAGTGCCACTACCCAGTATACATTTGCTTGGTATACCCTACACTAATGTTTTTTTAACGTTTAGTGTCACTTCCCGGTATACCCTACACTGAAGGCTTAGTGCCACTGCCTGGTATACATTTGCTTGGTGTACCCTACACTGATATTTTTTTAAGGTTCAGTGCCACTACACGGTATACATTTACCCGGTATTCCGAACACTGATGTTTCTTCTAATCTATCTTCAGGAAATATTAAAATATCGATTGAATATAATATTGACGAAATTAATATCAAATCTGATACAACTATTTCAAACATGCACCAAAGAGACTATGTGATTGTTGACATGTGATGTACTCTTGATTTCGGTCATTCACAGTAACATAAACATATGGCATTGGGTTACCATTAATTCTTATTTGGTTGTAATTGTATTTTTTTTTCTGTATTAAATTATACTGATTATAGTAATTATATTTTTTCTGCTTTTAAATTATATTGATTCCCGTACTCATTTTATTTTTAAGTCGGATCAAGTTGGTGAGCTACATGCTTTGTGTTCTGCTGCAAAGCCTGTCATTACTTGGGCAGCCAGGGATGCTATTCAGGAATGCCGTGAAGCTTGTGGTGGTCACGGTTACTTGCAAGGTAAAAATACAATTTGAATTTGAAATTTATGAACTATTTAGTAATGTTTAGTAAATTATTGCATGATCTATCTGTCTTTCATCTTAGAAATTTTTTTGTTCTTATTAAGCTAGTGGATTCGGCCATCTGAGAAATGATAATGATGCAAACTGTACGTATGAAGGAGATAATAATGTCTTACTTCAACAGACAAGCAATTATTTACTCGGTCTCTTAAAGAAGAAAAGAGGTAATTAAATTGTCGCAATTTTGAATATACTATTTATTAAATATTATTTTGAATTTAATATGACTGACTTCTAACAAAGCAGTATCTATTAGTTTTGCAGTATCTATTTATTTTTCTTTTGTGGCACTAAAAACATGGGTATTTTTTTAACTATAGTTATCTTTAATAATTTACTTTATTTTGTTGTCTTAAATAATAATTTACGTTGTGTAAATTAATATTTAATTTACTCTATGTAAGATAGTAGATTAGATTATTAGTGTTAAATTCATTTTGTTAGGTTATCTTTAAGTAATAATTTAATTAGTGTTAAATAGTTAGTTGTTCAATGCACCAAATAAAAAGGAACACCCTGAATAACGTTTAATCTAATGAACAGATCTTCACATACTAGGACTCAAAACTTAATGGCTCGAGAGGGTGAACTGAAATATGCTAATTAATAAGTACAGGTGATATTTTAAGCTACATAATCATGCCCAAAAACATACTTTCTGTCAATAAACATACCTTTTTTTTTGTTGAGGGATTCAGATTTCTGACTCCCAAACTATAGAGGGTAGTCACAATCTGAGAAATATGGTCCAATAGTTTGGTTATTAGAGATCTCTAAAAATAGGACCCCTTAATGTTAATTTTACTTTTTGAGTATTTCGAGAAATTTTTAAGCAAATTCAGAAAATTTTGCACACAATTATAAAATTTGTTTATCCTAAGATAATTTCATGCAAAAAATAGCTTATAGTAAAAAATTGTCTGCACAATTAATTAGCAAATTTGAGGTCACCCCCTTGAGCCATTAAGTTTGAGTCCTAGAACATGAAGATCCGATCATTATATCAAAAGTTATTCAGGGTGGCCCTTTTTTTTGTGCACTGTACATTAAGTATTTGTACAGATTTATTATGTTAGGGTAATTTATATAAGTGATAGTTCAAGTTGAATAATTATTTAACCTTAAGAATATATTTATCCTTTTTTAAATGGGTGTAGGAATTTTAAACTATAAACTGTGCCATCTACTATATCATCTAATGATGCCAATTATTGGTTGCAGGGTGTGCCAAGCATATATATTATTCAATACTTAGGTTATGGCCCTCAAGGTCTGTGAGCAAGTAGTACACCACATAATGGAACAATGGGATGAGTTTTCTATTTTATCTCACAACAGAAATGAAAATAATTTTAATAGTTCTGCTACCAACTATGCTACAATGTCCCGAAATCAAACCTATAGTGATTTGTGTGATTTAGTGGCTACTGGGCAGATGTTAAAGTATTAATCAAAATTAATACTATGTGTCTTAATATTTAACTATCAAATATACTTCAAAATCTGTTAGATTTTTTTTTTTTTCATTTGGGAGGTATTATTAAATATGGATTCCAAAATCCTGAGTTTCTCTGTTTTCCTTTTTTTAATCTTTTTTTTTTATTTGAGATAAGTTTTAACACTTTATTATTTTTTTTTACTTTGTATACATCTTATAGGTTTTCTCTGCATTTGAATGCTACATAGCATTTAGTACATGTGCTATTCAATTATTTTATACATTACATTCACTTTATTTCTAGCATTGCTAACTGAGAAGCATTTTGATTTCACTTTGAAGGGATTCATAAATGTTTTTTCTTTCAAAATTTCATTAATTGTATCAAGATTTCATTAATCGTTTTTTGAAAGGTATTCAAAGGTACAACATGTAAATTTTTATTTAAATTTAGTTATTGTCACTCACAGATAAGTGCATTTCATGTTATATTGCCTGTTAATTTATCGCTTTTTTTCCCTTTTCCAACAAATCAGAGTATTTAAATAAAAAAAATAAAAATTTCTATTCACAAGTAATAACTTATTTATACATTAAAGCTTTTTGCATTGAAATAAATTCAATCATTATGTGTACCACTACTTCCTTTTTGAATTTTTACATGCATAGTTTTAATTTTATTTCTGTTTACATGAATTGTAGAGGGTTGTGAGTTTGTTCATCTGGAGAGCATATGCTTCCTGGATCACATGGATCAGATTCTGGGAGAAACATTCCATGCTCGAGAAGTAAAAGATTGTTTGAATATGAAAGGTTAGCATTTAAAAAAAAAAATAGTTTTCATTTTTGACTTTAACTTATCTATTGGCTATAATCAATGATTCTTAAGTGTTTCAGCTGAAATAAAAATTAAGTTTTGAAATTATAATAATTCTTAGTGAATATTCTATAGTGTTTTCTTTGAAGTTTGTTTCTTTGCAACCACGAGGTAAATTATTATATTGATTAAAATTCCACAATTGATTTTATGAAACTGACTAAATCTTCCTCCCCAAACAAAGAATGGTGAGGAATTTTTTTCTGAACAGTTTTTTTTTTTAATTTATTTATTTTAGTTCTTTTTCCCTTCTCCTTTATGAAAATTTCAATGAGACTTTTGTTTTATTTCCTATTGATACTTTATTATACAATTGACACACAGTTAATATAAATTATAGGGTTGCCACTTCACAGGGAATTTTGAGTTTTTCTTTAGAGACTGAGTAAAAAACAGGAAATATTTTTTCTTATTTTCTCTTTTTTTAAAAAACTAGGAAAATAAGAATAAAAATTTGACTTGCAATCTATGGGATATTTAAGGGTAATATTTCAGCTATACTATTTTATTTTATTCACTATAGCATTATTAGTTTTAATTATGTTTTCGAGCAATTGAAACTAGTATAGTTTGCCCAATACAGCTTACACAAGTGATTATATTTTTCCTGTTAATATAATGCGTATAATATGTTAAAGGGAATTTTTTTCCAGATTTGGGTGGCAATCCTGAATAAATACTTCAAAAAAAAACTTGTATTGACAGTCTTTATTAAGAATATAAGTTTTGTTATTTTTACTTATCTCTGTTTCAATTTCAGTGTTAATTGATGCATTTCAATGGCTGGTATGCTATCTCATGCAGCAAAGTTACGAAAAATATGACGAATTATTATCAGATAGTAATGATGCCTTTCTTGCAAAAAGCAATAACCAAGTGTTTTACTGCAGAGATTTGTCTTTAGTTTTCTTTGAGGTAAATATATTACTACCCCAAATGGTATGCTTCTTGTTTTTAATGCAAATGAATATAACTTATGATATTCTTGTTTGATTATATTATTTATCATTGTGGTTGATTATAGTTTTTCTTAAAAACTGACTTTTCTATTGAGGCCAGCAGTGAGTGATGTTGTCTGTATTTTGCATTATATATTTTTTCATTTTTTCTGTTTATGTTAAGTTTCATCTTATAAGAGTTTGTCAGTTACTCTTAGTTTGATGTTATGAATTTAAGAATTTTAATTTTTTTTTAAATATTGTAAAACAAATGGATGTTACAAAATAATTAAGTTATTGTTTTTTTATATTAATGCATGAGAAAATAAGTTTTTTTTTATGTTTAATATAGCATGCTGTACTCCAAAAGTTCTATAACTTTATCATTGAAGAGGCTGCTGACCCACACCTTTCTGATGTTTTGCACAAATTAGGATGTTTATATGGTTTATGGAGGTTACAAGATTATTTCACCGTGCTGCATGAAGGTAAGAAAAAGAAGAAAGTTTTAGCTATTAAAAAGTACTTAATGATACTTTAGTCTTTGATAGTATCTAAAATAATATCAATTTGCTTTAAATTAGAGTGAAAGATCAATTTTTAAAAACTGTATTTTTTGTATTGTTAAAAATAGTCATGGCATTAATTACAAAGAAAAAAAATAATCTTTAGCCTATAAACCTGAAAAAAAAGTTCTGTTTCATAGTTGCTCTATCTCTTAATTTTAGCTTGCTTAGTATTGTGTGTCAGTTTTTTTTAGTGCATGAAAGGCACATATTGAATATGCTAGACTGGGTTTGAGCCGGAGCACTCCCGAACTGTTTTCTCTGTAGCTGGACCTGAAGCTCTAAATTTTCCTAAGCTCCAGCAATGTCATTGCATCTTGCTGACGTTTAGTAGGCCTACTGCATCTGCAACAACATTTCAGTCTACCAGTTTGCTGTAGAAAGACTAATCATTGCATTGAAATACATTTATAATGACTTTAGATCAAATATTAAGGAGACTTTATTTTATTAAATTCTTTTCTTAAGAATAAACAAATAACTCAACAGTGAATTAAATTAAATTTGTATTTTCTATGTAAGCTGTTTCTATGTTTTTTTTGTTTCTTTTATGATTAAAATTTGAAACTCAAAAGTGTGCATAAATATATATTAAAATTGCAGCAGCTGGAGCGTCAAACATTTTCTGCTCCACATCCCTGAATCTAGATTAGATACAGTTTGTAGCACCTTTTTTTTCTTCTTATATCTTTCTCAAACAGGTCTCGTGTTTAATATTAATCTACTCATTTATGACTTTGTTGTTTGCATGTCTATTAAAATTATGTATTGAGATAACACAACCTATTTTTTTATTTATTTTTTCTTCGTAGTTATTTTGCTTGTTAATTTTATCAAAATAAGGCAACAAAAAAAATTTCACTCCTCTGTATTGATCGTGGTGGTTGTTTTATGCATGTCTGAGTTTTTTTTTATTTAATCATATAGTGTTTAATCATATTTATTATATTAATTTTATAAGGTGTTAAATTAAATAGTTATCTATTTTAATGAGAAGTAGTTTATTCAAATTGATTAAAAGATAATATTATTAATGGTATATTTTTATCAAATTGTTTATTGAAATGAAAGGAATTATCAATAATATATTGTGGGTTTTTTGTAATTCTAGGAGGCTATTGTGAGATGAGACATCATAGCACAATAATAAAACAAGCTATATTACGATTGTGCTCTGAACTTAAAGATGAAGCAGTGTCACTGGTTGACGTTATTGCGCCACCTGATTTTGTTTTAAACTCTGCTTTGGGAAAATCTGATGGACAGGTATGTATATTTTTTTTTACTCTGGTAAATAAATTTTATATATTATATCTTAGCTGGAAAGACATAGGATTAATGCAAAGACTTTTTTTGTCATAAAAATTTTAAAATTAAAAAAAATTTTATTTATAAAAATTAAGAACTAACAGAACATTATCATTTTTTTTTAATAATAATTATTCTTTGCCATCAAATCATTAATCAGTTTACTATATTGATCCCCCCCCCCTTTCTCTCTTTGTAACACCATTTGGTTTTGCTAATTTACTTTTATAATTTAAGTTTTATGTTTTGTAAAGTCTTTTGTCATTTGTTCCAGCTTTCAATTCAAATTAATCCAGTTATTTGTTAATTAAGTCAGTATGTAAGTTAAGTATCAGTAATTAAGTCAGTATGATTATAATTAAATAATCATACTGATATAATAATAATTAAAACAACAAATGAAATATGAATTTTTCAATCGAAATCAGTAATATACTTTTGACTGCAATTGAATATTCAATTTTCACCTGATTCAGTTTGCTGAATTTCACATGTTTTTAGTTAATTTATGTTGTGTTCATATTTCTGTGAAGTTTAATTCTGTACATTGAAAATATTTTGTCCCACTCCATTAATAAATTATCCAATCATGTTTTAATCAGTTTAGAATTAAGTAGAAGTTTAAATAGAACAAAAAAAGCAGGGTCAAAAACTAGGGTTTTAAGTTTCTAATAATATCAATCAATGATTTTTAATGAATGATTTCTAATAGATATTTATGCATTTATTATTAAAAATTAGTTTAAAAAAAATCAGCAACAAAGCGTTGTTTCTAAAATTATCTGCAGACTTGTCTTTATCACCTTTGGATTAAGTGAAAGTTTGGTAAGTAGAGTAACTTACAGTGTTTTGATTAAATCTGTAACGATAAGAAAAAGAATGAAACGAGGATTCTCAACAGTTCATACATTCCACTTGTTAAAACGTTTTGATTTTTCTAAATAGGTTCGGTTTTATTGCATCTAATAAACAGGAATTAAATTTGTTAGATTTATAATAAAAACAAATAAAAGAAAATCTTTTTTAAAGAAATGTTTTATTTTGTTTGAAAGCTGTGATCTTTTGGCCTTTTCAGTGTTAATTCTTTACTTTCCAATATTAACAAGACCAAATTTCACTTCAGTATTTCAAAAAGATCTTTCTATAGATAAAAGCTTTTTTATTAAACATTGTGTCCTTCTTCCAATCATGTTGAATGCATTAATGTACCATTTGCTGTAAGCATTTAAATTTTAAAGAGTATAATTGTTACAATTACATGAAATAGCATGTATTTTAGGTTACTAGTATAACAAGCAAGACAATTAGTAAAATAAATTTTTTTTTTAATTATTGATACTTGATGTCATTTTGTCAGTATTTACTTTTTATTTAATCAAGTTATAGTTTAATTTACTTTTTACAGACACATTTTTAATTACTAATTAAATTAGTTAATGGATATGAAGCTTTTGTAAAAGTCAAAACTAACTGTACGTTTTCAATGGAGATTAAAACGTAGGTTTTATGTCCCACAGAAATTTGCAGTCCTTGTGCTATATCTAGTTATAAATTTGTTTTTAGTGTATTTACATAGTCTGAAAATGAATAAAATAAACCAAATTATGGTTTACTTCGAAATGAAAATTTAAAAGAACTGCTCCAGCCATTGAAAATGGTTATTAGGCAACCATATTTGTTTATAAAAGAATTTATTTATTTTATTTTGATTTGAAAAGCACAATAAGAAATACTATTGCAATATTTTATGAATGTCGAAATTTATTCAATATATTGTTGTTAGAAATATTATATTTTCTTTTAAAGAAATGGCATTTCTATTTCATTGGCATCATCCAAAAGATTAAATAAATTATGAAATTATAGGTTGGATCTAAATATAACTCATCACCGGTTATAAAAAGTACTGACTCTAGAACTCCTCTGTGGAACCCTAGGGTTCTAACGAATAAAATTTGAAGAACACTATTATAAATCACTTATTTTTCTTAAAATATTTTAGGTTTACAAGAACTTGTATGATGCAATCATCCAAACCCCTGGTTCTCTAGATCGGGCTCCCTGGTGGAAAGAGTTTTTACAAAAACCTAAAGTGTATTCTATTCAAGCAAAGCTGTGATTTGACTCAAAGTTAATCTTTCTCCAAGTGAACCACTCAAGTATTTTTCATTGTTGTGCGATGATGAAAGTGTTTAGTTTTTTAGAATTTTTCAGGGAGCTTCTTACGGAGGTATATTTAAACTAGATAATTTGCTTATTGTAGTTGGCTTTGATAGTGATAAAAAAATATCAAAACCATTTTCAGACTTTTTTACTCAGATTTATTATGAAATTTTTACATATTTGCACAAGATATATCAAAAGTGTTGGAGTGTAAATATGACTTCCAAAATGTGAAACTATTTTTAAAATTGAAATTGCACATTTTTTTTTAAAGATATTTTTATTTTAAAATTACTCTTTCAATTACGATCTTATACTAATAGTTCAAAGATGGTAAAGGACAGTTAAGCAAGTTTATGTCAGGTTTGGGATTTTGACATTAAAGCTTTATAAACATTATAAATTGTTCAAACAATTTTTAATGTTCTAATAGTATTGAATAATTTACTGAAAGTATTAGCACCATTTAAAAGTGGAAATATGTTAATATTTAGATTACTCATTTTTTTAAAAACATTTAATTATTTATATACATAGAGAGTCTATAATTTAAAAAGAATATTGTACACTAAGTCATTTAGAAAAGCATTTAATACGGCTGTTTAAAATTAAATAGTGCTACATAAATTTGTAGTGAGCTTTGTTATAATATTTGTTCATATTTTATGATCTCCATAGTTATGTTTTAGCACTACTTTATAATTATTTTCACTTTTAGTTTGATATGTATGTAATGAATAAAGAAATTAATTTTTTAGCATATAAAAAATCAGGTAAATTTTACCTAAGCATACTAAAAAAATTTTGTAACCTAGGATAAACTATTTATAAAACATTTTTAGGGACTGCTAAATTAATTTTTTGATAAACAAAAGTAAAACAGCAAAATTGAAAGGAATAAGTGCACTTAAAAATAAGAAATAACAATGAAAAAGCATTTGTTGTACATACGTCATCTTCACATAAACATTGTTGATTCATAGATCAAAATTCCTCTCTAATTTAAAGTTTGCATAACGTTAAAAAAAATTTTTATTTTTTAATATATTAAAAAAAATAATGCGCTCGTATTAAAAAAAAGTTTTTTGAAAATGAAACACTCTAGCTTTGCTAATAGTAACTGTTTGTAATGGAGAAAATTTTGAAGGTTTAAATTAGCATAATCTTATTTTGTGCATGGGAACTTTGGAGGTGGCATTTAAGTGTTAAATTCCAGACTTTTGATACATTATAAAAATTTTCGTCCAGATTCTGTGCTATACATGTAGAGCTCATATATCTAAATTGCTGAACAACATATAGCATCACTGAACTATGCATAAATAGTTAAATTAATTGCTGAGTATTTTAAACTTAAAATTCTGAGCTCATTTTTACTCACTGTTGTATAAGCTAAGTAAAATTGAAATTTTTTCCTTCATCTGTTAAAATTAAATGTGCATTTCAAATAAAGGTACTTTGCGATTATCCCATCGACCTCTCAAAGCTGGCGAAAATGCTCAAATCTTTTGGCCCCATCATAATGAAAAAAAATTTCTAAAATAAACATTCTAAACACATTAAAATTATCAAAAAATAATAACAAAAAATTTAAGTGTGATACGTGATAAAAAAGTGTAATAAAAAGAATCAGAACAAAGTAAAAACCTTATTTTTTTTTTTAATAATTACACATTGAATTATTCTTGAATCTAACCATATTAAAAATCATTTCAATGGCAAAAAATTCATAGCTTTTAAAGCGCAAACAAACAAGTTATTATCTTTGTGCAGTCGCCGGCTTATAAATAAATTTAAATATGAATCCGAGTGTTTTGGGGTAGTTCCGCAGTTAAATAATAATCTTTTCAGTGCTATCGGCGCAGAAGATACCTTTCGGTGATATCGGGTTTGGTGAAAATAGTCGACGGGGTAATTCTCAAAGTACCCAAATAAAATACTGTAAAAAAGAAAAAATGCTGGAGATCAACTATACTGGTGATATGTGGGTGAAGAAAAAAGAATTATGAACTTAATCTGTTAAAAAACCTTGAAAGTACATTTTTGATGGCATTTTTAGCCCAGCTATGTATGGCACAAAAAAAGCAATAAACATTTCTATTCTGTTTCCATTTAAAATGTTTAAATTGTTTTAAAGATTCTGCGAATGCATTTATATTTTTCTTCAAGTATTTACCTCAAAAATAGAAAGGTGATTTTAATATTCTTAGTATTTTTTATATTAGTTTTTAATTATTTATTGTGATTACTAATTGTTATAACTTTATTAACGCATTATTTTACGGCTCAGTGGGCCTTAAAATTGTTGTTTTTTTCTTTATTAAAACTTAAAATTGGTTTGTTTGCATTCTGGTATTCGGAATTTATTATTATGTATCTCTTCTATGTAATATTAAAAGTGTATACCATTGAAATTATTTGTAAATTTACACTTCATATTTCACGTTTTCTTCTTTTATTTTAAATATTGTTGGTTGAAGATAATAAGTTTTCTACCTGTAGAGAACTTTATTTTTGTGCATGCTTCCATTTCTCTTTGATTATGTAAGAAATCAAGTTATTCTGAATATTGCATTACTTTGCACGTGAAATATAATTTTACTCCTTTTATATTTAATTTTTAAAAAATTATTGCTTAAGTGTGAAAGATCTAATGATGACTTAATTAAATTTAAGAAAAACGAATATATTATATAAGATGTTATTTCAAATACAAACAGTATAGACTTTCTATCAAGTGTTAATCAAAATGTTGTTTATTTTTATCAATCTTGAATTGTTATGCAATTCTAGTCCATAGAACTTATTTTTTATATTATGCATAATGTTAGAGTATGTCTATAAAGTTTTAAATTATATAGAGTCATTTCATTTTACATATATTACTTTTAAGAAGTTTGTTTACCAATGTATTTCATCATTAAAATCAAAATTTAATTATTTTGACCGGGTACTTTATTTACATTCCTTGCCATTAGTTAGTGTTCATGTTTGCTCATATTTTTATATTACTTAATTTACTAAATCCCATTCAGTATTAAGTCATTTTTTAGTTCCTATGATGGTGCTTGTTTACAAATTTCCATTCACAAGATGTATTTATTACATTTTTGCCTTTTTTATTCGGAAATGTTATATTTGTGTTTTAAATTGTGCACAGAAATATTTTTGGCTTGTTGATCGAGTCATCTTCATATGTTTGTAATAGCCATTTAATAAAGCTTGAAACTCATAAGTGTAGTTATTTTACTAAGTTTTTTAGAATATTAATTTACATTTCATCCATGACACGAACAACATGGATGATCTTGTAAAAAATTTTATCTGAATTTACAATAAATTCATCATTATTAAATTTACAATTTTAGCCCAGAGACTTATTTTTTCTCTGTTTTGTAATTACTGCAAACATTTACATCTTATTTTCGAATCAACTACGTTTCAAAACTTAGTTAACTAAATTTTGAATAAATTAAAAATTCAGCAATTTTATTTTTGGAAGACAAAATGAAAATAATATTTACTTTAAAAAGGATGAATACTTACAGGGAAATTAAAACAAAAATATATAATTCAAATAAGAAAGACAGGCATTTCATAACTTAGAAAATAAACTGCTATCCCTTTTTTAAGCTCTAGCTTATTAATCTACAAAATTTTTGAAATTATCTCATACCTTTTATTGAACTTTATAAGTAAAATAAACAGTTTTACTGTTTAGTTTATACTTAAACAATAAAAGAATTGATTGTAGGAAAATACTGTATTTAAAATTATTTAGAATAAATTTTGCCAACTATTTATTAATTAACACTTCGACTTTGTAAGCCCCATTCTACAGAGAAACTATGCGAGGCGAGTTACCTTGTCACCACTATGTCATAAGTTAATATTTGTTAGAGTTTGAGGCAATATTTCACTACATAAACTTGAATTTTAGAAAACTCAAACAAAATACAAGAACATATAAGAAGAAGAAGAAAAAAAACTTCAGCCAACAAGTAAGCGTGAAAGAACTGTTCAGTTCAATGTTTTAGTCTATAAATACATGGAAACCTCTCGGCAGCGACCACTTTTTATTCCACAGTAAAATGGACATTGCTTGTTTTTAGATACATGAATTTTATTGTCATTTTCTTGATGTGGAAATGCCACTTGAGTTAGCGTCAGGAAAACTAGATCGATGAATAAAATTTAGCGCCAATAACAATGACCGTCGCTTATTTAATTACGTGTAAAAATAATTTACCAATTGATTTAAATAATTACGCTGTTTAAGCTTGCATTTAAATGTTAATTAGATTTTAAAAAAGAGGTTTGTTTGTTTGAGATACTTAGTTTTTTCTAAAATATTTTTTTCCTTCAATTTCACTTTCAGCTCTAGAGATTAATCATTGATGGCAATGTCTTTAGTCCACTCCGACCGCAACATGAGGTTGTCGATCTCTTTCAGAGATAGTGAAAAAGAGGTCTCTAAATAAGAACTCAGAAATATTGTGAATACGTTTAAATCTACTGTTTTGTTTTTATATATATTTTTTGCATTATATTATTCTACCTTTAATACGGAGATATCTGTATCGGCCCAGTCTCTCGGGGAGGTTCTAATGTTCTCTCTTAAAGGTTTTCTTCAACATAAAGTCAAGGGGGAAAATTCTGTGCTTTCCACACAAAAAAAAGAAGTCACTACACAAAGGTTGTCTTTTCTGAAGGTTTGGCTGTATTTTCCTTAAATTTTGGCCTGTTAAAAATCTTTGTTCTAAATAATTTAATTGAATGATTTTCCTTTCCATGTAATACAAGTGCGTGATAGTTTGATAAAAAAAAAAATCCTCCATGAAGGCTAGTTTGCCCTAATGCTTGATTCAGGAGTTCTCTTGTCTTCAGGGTTGGGTTCCAAAACACAAAGCTACGAAGTTAGATATTGATAGTCATAAACTGAAAATTGGATAGGCTGTTTAATGTCGACAATAAAATATATATTCGTACTATAAAATCAATCATCCAAGGGTAACATAAGTCAAGCTTTTATTGAAGAGAGCACATCACATTTCTTTTATGAGACTACAGAAAAATAGTCTTAAACACCAGTTTAAAATAATAGGGTTAAATATAAAGTCAGCACTGAGTCTGTTAGCCACATTAACATACTGTAATTAGCAGTTAATTTTAGCACGGTTCAGTAAAAAGGCACTCTTAAACTCATTCACTTCACTTTCATTAGGCTCTCATTAACAGTTAATCTGAACATGCCTTGTTATTTCATAAAAACTGGACTAAAAAATATTATCAATCATTTCCGAATTTGTTTATCAACAAGTAGCTATATTAAAAAAAAAATTCAAAATAATACAAATCATATATTTTCTAAATACAAATTTATTATGTTATAAATAAATCAAGCTCACTTTTTTATTTGAATGGATCAAAAATTAATTTTAAATGGCTTAACTATACATAATAAAATATTGAAATAAATTGTAAGCTTTTACCCAAAAATTTAAGAAGACTACCATGCAGATCATTAGAAACAATTATATTTTTCATAAATAAACTCTAAAATAAAAATTAAAGATTTAAAAATGAAATTGACATAAATGAAAAGGTTCATTATGTAGTCAGTTAATTTTTTTTATATAATTACATAAGAAGCAACCATATAAAAGAAAAGCCAAATAGTATTGCCACTTATTTTATTCTATTGAATTCACAGACTACATGAGACACTAGCGATCATCATTTTATAAGGCCCCTCAAGTTAACAATATTAAAATAAATGGATGCATGTTTATAAATGACAGCAAACTTGCATATATATGACCAGGGGTCTGTATAGGTTTTTCTGAGAGGTACCTATTTTGTGAAAATTTAGATATAATTTGTGAAAAATTATATTTAAAAATGCAACACAAAAATATGGCAAGAATATGGATTTACCATGTCTTAAGGAATACAAAAATAAAATTTTAAGAAAAAGTATTTTGTGAAACTACCGTTTTTCCTAAAATTAAATTTGTGAAACTACCCTTTTTACTAAAGTTGAATTTGTGAAGGTACCGCTAAACGGTAGTAATTTCGGTCTGGACAGACCCCTGATGACACACCTTTTATTTTACTTGGCAAGTATAATATGTCTCTCATGATAACTTCATAAACTTAAGAAAGAAAGAAAAGAAACATTATTTTACAATGAACAACAAATGAGTTTTAAAATGAAATATATCATTGAAAAAAGAATATAAACATTAGACATTTTCTCAACTACGCTTAGCCTACATCTTTTATAAGTAATTAGAGCACATATTCAGAGAAGTTTAAAACATTTGAATTTAAAAGACCTGCAACAAGTATTATTTAACATAATTACATTTTTTTTAAAAAATAAATAACAGTTTTTAAGTACACAGCATCTTAGATGAGTATAACGAATGTCTTAGAAATATGAATTGTTTCAAATGGGAGATGATCTATCGATGAACTCGAGTCATACCAATAGAATTCCAAAACAGTTCAAGTCATAACAATCAAGTCACATACAATTTATACGCTTCCAGATGGCTGACTTTGGCTTTCATTCTGTGATGCAACAACAGCAGCCTGGAAAAAAAAGGAACAAATAATTTGCTTATTTTTAGTTAAACCTTCCTAGCGTTTCAAATTCGGTAAAAACTGGAAAAAATTTTCACATCTATACACTTTTTTTTTATATAGACACCAAAGGAAAAAAAAACAGTAAATTGTTGCTGAAAAAGTCATGAACTTAAATTATTTTAAAAAGCAAGAACCAACACTCGCAGGGGTAAGACGATAAATTTAAAGCAGACAATTTTCCAAAGCAAATATATAAATAAATATTAAATGCTTTTAACTACAATAATAATGTGTTGAATTTAAAAAAAAAACAACATAAAATTGGTTGATAATTAACTATACTAATTATGCATACAAAATATATTAGTTTTCAAAATTTTGCGTGAAGATCTTCCCTGTGAAGGAAAAGTATAATAAACAAAATTATATTTCTGGCAAACAAGAAATGCACGACAATTTCCATAATTAATACTACTCTCAAGTTTATAACAGGGGAAATTTCCATATAGTGATATGTGAAAGAATAATCCCCAACTTTCGGGCAGCGGCCTGTGAGAAATTTAAAAAGCAAAATCATCGCAGAATGGAACTAACTCATAGCCACCCCAGAGCAAACATCTACATGATTTTTTTTTAAATTTAAACGTTTAAAATCTATTTGGTACTTTGGCAATTGTAGTAAGCTAATGTTGACCACAAGTTTTTCGTTTAGAGCTTGCTCTTTTACGTGATGTTTTTATTTAATTTTTGGGCATCATTGCCTGATTAGCACTAAAACTTAATAATCATATGGTTTAAGATAATAGCTTGGAAATCTACCAAAGAACAAATTTGAAAAATAAAAATCGTATCAGCCATTTCTAGGTTAGCCACTGTACATTATATTTTTATTTTTTAAATACCAGAACAGAGAAGTAAATATTTTGTCAATCGCAGTTGCTGCAAGCATAATCCAAAATTTGTTTAATTCATTAAAAATTTAAACCACATTAAATTAACCAACTAATTATAATTTAACCACTTTTTAAAAATTGCATTCTTTACTAGTTAAGGAGAAGTTATATTTTCATTCTTTTTTTATAAGATTCTCTTATTAACTTGCAAGTACTTGGATTGAGGAGCTTTTTGAATCATGATCTGCATCAGCCTTAGCAACTACAGAGCAGCTGCCTGCTAGAAACTATAAAAAACATCACAGAAGGTGACCAACTCGAAGGGTAGAACTCGTTATCACCACAGACAAATGCATGCATGCATTATACTAGATGAGAATGTTCACTATATTTCTAAAAAACGAGTACACCCATTCTTTGCAGCCGAAACAAGCTTTCTAAAGCCTACAACTATTATTCAATATACATTTTATATCAGTACACGCGTCTAAGAAAGCAGCTAAGCTAGTCCACTACCTGAGAAAATCATAACAAAAGTAGGTAGATTCATAGGGGTATAATTTATTGAAACCACCTAGTAAACTATTATGCTCTACTAGTCGAGCAGTATCACACGCCAAAAGCTGTGCGAAGCGTGAAAGGTGGGGGATATTTCCGTATTGTGATCTGTCGAGCCAACTACAATTGCCAAGATGCCAAATAGATTTCAAACTTGCAAATGTTTAAAAGAAAATATGTAGATATTTGCCCGGAGGTGACTACGAGTTATACCTTTCAAGATAGTCCTTTTCTGTGATGTTTTTTTTCTTTTTTAGTTTCTCGTGGGCCACTGCCCGGAAGTTTCCAAGACATGACGATTATTCTGCCGCAGATCATGATACAGAAATCTCCCCTGACGGTGGCAGGTTCAAATACCACCATAACCCTTGAATGCCCATATTCTTCTGCCAGCACTTTCACCAGTGCTTTTTCAGCACTGGATGTTTAAAGTGAGCAAAAACTGCATCTCATTGAGCAGTATTAAATACTTTATGAGTCATAATTATACTCTTGTTACAATATATTAATATATACTACAGAATATTTTAAAATAAACACATCTAGCTTCTGCTTCGTAAATCTCATAAGCAAGTTTAATAATTGTCAAGTAAAAATTGATAGCACAAAATATCCATTTAAATATCTGTTTAGTCAAAATAAGTTAAGAAATTTATTTGATAAGGTACCATTTACAAAAGAAAGATTTATTGGAGAAATCAGAGAAAAGCCAAGAATTACCCGTCTGAATTTGTGTAATTGAAATAAAGCTGTAGTAAGAAGTGGTCGAACGAAATTGATTTCGAAGGCAGTCAAATTATCTACTTGAGCGTGAGATTCTCCACTTTTAATGAAAGCATCCACAGAACTACGAAGTTTTGCCATTCTAATATCCCAAATATCTTTAATAAGAGTCTTAACTTCGTCTGCATGTGGTATATCAGGTACAGCAACATCAAATAATAACCTCGAAATTTCTTTATAATGCTCACTAGGCATGGGCGTGAATATGGTCGAATCGATTTCTTCTTGTTTAATTTCTTCTAATTTTTCGACACTCATCCAATCTGGCGGTATCACTCGACATTTTTGCCTTTGACGCAAATTTACGGCTAACCATAAAGGTACTTCGACAGGTATACTAGCGGCAAAAGGTCCAACATCACCTCGAATTAAAAATAATTTACCATGATTAAAATTAGGAATTATTGACACCATTTCTTTTTCAGCTAAAAATTCTAAATCTGATGGATCCATCTGGAAATAATAGCAAGCTTTAATTTATGCGTTTATTGGTTGTAGCAATTACATAAATTTTCAGGCTTGTTAGGCGTTTATGCCCGATCATGCAGAAAATAATAACACAAAACCGAAACTTAGCAAAAAACGCGCCGGATTAGAAACAGTTACGGTCAAAATGAATCAAAATGCATCTTTTTAAAATTCCCTAAAGAACATTCTTACTGAATCAAACTCAATCCTGTCCTCTGCGTTGCACCAATCAAATTTTCACCGATCAAATTTATGGTAGAGAATGGAGCACTGTTATTGGCGATCGAAATGGGCTACAAGTGGCGTTGGAACTCTCTACCTATGGCAACACTTCCTATGCTTTCCCCATTAACGTGTGGAGACTCATAGAGGAAGGAAGAACGTTAGTTTCTCTCGCGAATTTCATACAGACTAAAATCTCTTAAATTGGAAAACTATATGGAACTGAAAACTACATTAAGCATAGTTCTAAAGAAAAGTATCACGGAAATTTCAAAAAATATTTTTATTAAATAAATAGGAGATCTCTCTCTCCAGATGGCGCATTCTAGTATTGCGATCGTCTATTGGGCTTTGCGCCCCTTGTAATTTGTTCAAACCAAATTTAATTAAATATTTCTGCTGTTGTAACACAAGTAAAAGAAAAATTTATCCTGCTTGAAGTACGTGAACAACTTTAATTTTTTTTTCTCAAATGTTATGGAAAGGTTTTTGTGTAATATAAAAGAGGTTCTTTAATTTATAAACTTTTAAATCTTGGCAAAAAGTCCAAACTAAGGATACGGATTGCATCCGTTTTCTGGCAGATAGTTGAGCATCTTAAGTGTTCTAATAATTCAAAATTAAACTTTAAACCTTATCGTTTACCTGTTGCAACATACACATTAAAAAGCGCATTTAAGATTGCAATAAGTCTTCGCACTACATAAATCATTAAATACTCTTAAAAATACTTATTTTTGTTTTGCAGTTCTCATTAGGGTTCATTTTTCTATTAAAAGAATTTGATGCGCTAGTTAGCTAGTTTACGAAGGTAATTTTATTCTAAATACAGTCATTATCAGTAATGTTTACTTTTTTTTTCTTGTAATAACATCTGATTTTTAAATTTAAAAAAATGCTTTACCTTTGTCCTTATTATAATTTACATGGAAATTTCGATTAACATGACTTGTTTATGTTCTAAACAATTTTCTTTTATTTATTTAATTAACCATTTCAAAATATGTATTTTTTTAATTTATTGTCTCGTTATATATAATATTGCTCATTACTTTGTTTGCTCCTGTGGAATTTTGTCTTTTTAGTTTTAAAGAAATGTCTCAATTACTATACTGAAAATTAATTTGATTTGCTTTGTCTTAGTGTATATAGGAATAATGTGTCTTTTTCAATAAACTAACGATTATGGCAAGTATTTTCTTCTTTAAAAGTTTGTTATTAACATTATTACTCATTAATTACATATATATAAATGAATGTCTGCTTGTGTGGTGTTCCTTATAACCTAAACCATCCGACCGAAAGCCTTGAAATTTGGCATTCAGATAGTTCAAAGCAAGAGGAAGGTCACTGCAGACATTAGAACATTCTACAACAAACCGCCCGAGCGGAAGAACGAAAAACAAAATGGAGTTTTCTGATTGGTTAAGCGTTAGCCATTGTTTTAAATGCATTTTCACATATTTTAAAGATAACATGTGTGATAGCTGCTAGCTCATAACTCTATTTGATCAAAGAATAGTTTATTGCACGTATTTAAATATTCAATTATTTTATATTCGCTATTTCAAATAAATTCGATGAACATTACCTGTTAGCAAGCCTGGTTTACATCACCAAATTTATACTTTGTCTGATACCGAGCGCTCTTATTTTATTTTTAACTTGCATTTTTAACTTTTAAACGTGTTTCTAAGAAATTACTTATTTGAAACCAACGGTACTGGAAGAGAAAAAAATATTTATGTATTCAAAAGCAAAATTAATGGGAAAATAGTACTAATTCGTATGAGAGAAACATAAAAAATCGAAGCCAATAAGGCTTAATTACGCCAATGAGGCTTAATTAATTAAGGTAATATATGAAATAAAAGAAATAAGCTATGTACTAGAAAGCAAAAGAAATGGAGTAAAGGTATTTGTTTGTCTAGAAGAACCGAAAGAAATCGCCATACAATCATTAACGACAAAGATGGTAAATTAATGTTGGCAATATGTATTAATTGAAATAAAAAAAGTAACTTCGGAACTAAAAATCGAAAATAAATGGAAGGAATACTTATTCGCGTTTTGGGCAACCCTATAAAATCTGTATGCTTAAAACTGCACCAACACTAAGCAGTTTTAATACCTATACTTTAAAATAAAGCACTTTATGGCCACTCGAAAGGGATATGTAACTGAGAAAATCATTTAATAGAGATAATTTTAGCTATCATGCAGTGAGCAATAGCATCATATCAAGTGATGTTAAATACATTTTATCTTTTTTCCAATGATATGAACTACAACGAGCTTTGCTTACTTCATTAACGTAAAACCACCGAAGATTACAACATATAATATTAAATAAAAAATCGAAATTATTTTAGCTATATCAATTGAAAAACTTAGTGGAAGAGCCAAGTAAGTGACCTTTTTCAGAACGAAAAAAGAAGTTTTAACCTAATTATTTTATTGCCAATTTATCACAAGATGGCACTAATAATTCTTTGCCTTATTTTATTTACCACTGCCTTATTGAAATAAAAATCATGTAAGCGTAATAAAAACTAATATGGATAAGTTATGTTAAGATAAAAGTGAAAGCAAAAACAGTTCTGTTACATTAAACATACCCATATTGATACAACCACTTTCTATGATTTTCTCTAATGCATTAATTTCCCTAAAAATGTCATTCACCTGGTTCTTCCATCAAGTTCGTTAATTGTGTCAGTATATGCCTTTCAATTTTGAGCATGATTACGTTCTGTTTCTCAATACCGATTTATTGATTGTTTTCTTTTTTTATTCACCCCATGCGAAGAACGGGTTTTCAGCTAGTAAGTTATAAAATTTTACTGGCATTGTCTTTTGTTTTACTTGAATTTATTATTATTAGAGAATCAAATTGAACACAATTACAATTTAAAAACTTTTGTAATAATTCAGTAAAATATATATTTATGTTTTCATTTTATATACCCGCAGTTGGATTTTTTTTTAACTTTCTCCGATTTTTAAAGTTAAAGTGCATATTTGAAGTCTTTCAATATTATAACTGAAAAAAAAAGGATAAAATTAAAATGCTTTTTTTTTTTTTTGGAAATATCAATAATTATTTATTAAAATAAAGTACTTTACAATATGATAAATTCTCTAGTAATTTATCTCAATCCTAGTGAATCTATATAAATTAAATAGCTCCAATTTTTACTTTTGTAATACCGATAAGATGATGATATGCAATAACACTTGGGAACAAACTTCATGTTGCATTATACGAATACTTCAAATCTGAAATCATCAGAATAAAAATTGCGTAGCAACGCATGACAGGAAACATCGTCACACGCCGCTAGGAGCGCTTCCTTATGATGACCTGTTAAGGCCTGGTTTCTTGGGACAGGACGCCGTCAGCTGGAAATCAGCATTAACCTCTGATTGGTCTATTTGTGAGTTTGATAGTATACGTCATCGAACGCTCATCTTGAACTACAATTGCCGTCCAACTCAACTGCAGTTGGATTACAACGTGACGTTAACCACAGAAGCAATGGCGGACAACATCCAACAGCACATTGAAATCAGCCAAGATTTTGATTTTGA
>NC_092205.1:11278539-11278944 GCF_043381705.1 Parasteatoda tepidariorum
TTATATATATATATATAATATATATCTATCTAATAATATGTTATATATCTAATATATGTATATATATCTAATATATATATATATATATATATATGATTTATTTTTGGGCTACAAAATGTTCGAATCCGCTACTTTTGGAGCTCCCATTCGCTACTTTTTAATCTTAAGTTCTGGTAACACTGAACCAGACCTTTAAGAGACACACGAAGTTTCCTTAGCGGCGTATGAAGTCATTTCCGAGCATGGGTTATAATGTAATTTTAATCCTGATGACGTGCTTTAACTCACTCCCCAAGAAGTTTGTTGCAACATTTGTGCGACCCTCTGTTACGTATAACACTTTTAAACTTGCACATTTTGACAAAAATAGACTAAAAATGTCATTTGAAAAAAAAAAAAAAAAAA
>NC_092205.1:11278962-11283437 GCF_043381705.1 Parasteatoda tepidariorum
AAAAAAAAAAAAAAAAACTGCAGCTTGGAGTGAGAAACCGATTACAGATTTAAAATCGGTGACGTGAAAAATATTCGAGATCCATTAAAAAAATATCTTGTGCACCAGGGAAAATTTTTTTTCCCATTTAATATTTTTCTATTACTATAACGACCGTTCGTTCATTTTTAATTTATTTTAAACGGTTATTTTTCATGTAGTATAACTTCATAGTAATTTTATGACAAGTTTGCTTCGTAATGAGACCTGTTACACTATCCGGGCATCCGGGTTGTTATGGTGGTGGAAGCATGATGGTGTGGGGGTGTTTCTCGTGGTTTGGCCTGGGTTCGTTTGTTCCTGTGGTTGGAAACATGAACTCTGAAATGTATGTGGACATTCTGGACAATGATGTACTCCCAATTCTATGGAAATATTTCGGAGAAGGTCCATTTCTCGTCCAGCAGGATAACATTCATACATCGAGGCTTGCACTGACGACGTTTGACGAAATGGGTGTTCAGAAACTGAACTGGCCTTCTCAGAGCCTGGTGTGTTCAATGAATCAGTGAGTGAATAGGTATATTAACAAAGAGTCAGCAATAAGTAGCTGTGAATTTATTTTCAGGATATTGAAGGGTATTTTAGTTGCTGTTGTTGTTTCTAATGCCACTTGCCACATGGGCAAGCCTGCTGGGTGAAACCGAGCAAATTTAAGGCAGAGTGTGCGTTTCTTGTTTTTTCAGTAGAGCCATCCTATGGACAAGAATTCGTCTTCAGCCACACACACGTCACAGCCCGTTTTATAGAATGGACCCATTCGTACATCCACAGATCGTAATTGTGACCTGAATGAGAGAACGATTGATTTCCAATCCAGTACCCCCAGAGGTATTGATTTGTTATGGGAACATGGAGGACGGGAGTCTTCGACCGGCGGGGTTCAAACCCACGAACTCTCGGACATGGGCCCAGCACCCTACCGACCACTAGTTGAATCAGTGAATGAGATTACATATGCATAAAAATGTTTATAATCCTATAAATTGTTTGATAGCAGTCGACGACAATAAGTTTTAATTTTTTAAAATAATTTGTAACGAAATAGGACAATAATTTTTTTTTATTTTATCGAAAATGAAACTGCAAAAATAATTAATTTTGAAGAGTCTATAAAATTGTTGTTTGCTACTGCTATGTGATAAATAAATTTGCATGTTTATATATTTTTGCATGTGATATAAGATTATGCTCATTAAAATTATTACCTGTAATAAATATTTATTTTAGAAAATTTGAGGTGATATTTTCATTTAACTGAAATAATGGCTTTCTTTTCTAGCATTGAATGCTTTATCTGTTATTTACCTGTTATGTTTCCTAAATGGGCATTTTGAGTTGATATAGATAAGAGAAGGAAAAAAAATTACTATCCGGTAAAACATTTCAGATAATTTTAAAAAAATCAGATTTTTTTTTCTTACAAAATTGAGTTTTAAGGACAGCCGTTTTCAGTATCGCGAAAATGTCACTGATTACCCATAAGTTTTTTTCAACCTCCCTTATTCTTAACTACCAAAGTTCCATCTATTGTTAATCCTGAAAGATATTAAACATTTAATCTATTTTCATCTCAACATTTTTCAATCACCTGAAAAACACCTTTTTCCCCAGTTGTAAAAATTGATAATTGAGGATATTAATAATTGAGGATAATAATAAAAATGAAGCGAGCAGTGTTGGCCCAAGAGATCGCTTCTCAATGACGTGAGCTGGGTTCGAATCTCAGCGAAGGCTGTTTGATATGAATTCCTTTCTCGATTTGCACAGAAAACAGTGATGATGTATAATAACCTCAAGGGTACACGTCGGGCTAACCGCCGGAGGTTGTGGCGATTTTCCCCTGCATGTAACGTGAATTCGGATTCATTCTATCAAACAGCAGTAACGTAACGTAATCCCACGTAACTAGTTTGCTCCAATTCTTGTTCCAGGAGTTCCTTTGTCGTTGAGTCGAGTTGCGTTAAAAATTACTATGCTTCAGAGTTTAACATTGGTAGGTGCAAGCTCCAAAATAGTTCGGCTGTTAGAAGTTGGCTATAAAATATGAATACATAGAAGAAAAATGTCAAACATTTTTTTGGATTCAAAACAAACGCAATGCCTTTTTATCGTTTGAGCCAGTCCTTTTTTTTAAATATGTTATCCGGTAATCTCAAGTAAAAAAGAAAAAGAAAAGAAAGATAAAAAAAAAAGAGCGAAACCGGAAACAAAAGAGATTTTTTACTTATTGAAATCCCGTACTTGGCTATTTCACGCAGAATTCAAAATGCTAAACAACCTATTCTGACAGAATATTTTAAACGAAAAAAATGAATATAGCACAAAAAATTGTTGTTTCGTTCGTAAAGAAAAATACTTTCGTGAGCGATCATGTAAAAAAAATGCCGGGGAAAAGGGAAATGATGGCCTACATATCAATCTTTGAATTCCCTCATCTAGGGAAAAATCCTGGCATTTCATCTTTGTCTTTGATCCTCAAATCCCAGAATCTATTTTTTTTTACCCCTACCCCCCTTTTTTTATAAGCGAGCAATTTTTTTCTCTTCTTCTTTTTTTATTTGATCAGAAATCGTCATTTTGAGTTGAGAAATGGCAGTCTCCGATACTTCGCTGAGGTGCTATTTATTATTACTTCATGTCCGAAAAGAATTGCTACTACAGCGATTTAGGGATTTTAAAAAAAGTGAAATATTCCTGGAAATGTGTTTTTTTCGCTACTATGTGCAGTTCAAGACATTTATTTCAGTGTTCGGGTAATAAATAAGAAGTATATTTCAAAAATTCAGCGATATGAGGTAATAAAAAAATTGAAATGCATTTGAGAATCAATTTGTGGTTCATTTTGTGACCAAGTGACATTTTTGGAGGGGGGAAAACTTTAGCGATTTTTACGGTTATCGCAAGTTAGGTTAAAAAGTTGTTAACTGAATATGTAAGTTTTAAAACATTTATTAATTGTCCTTGAGCTATGTTTCGTTAATTTTAGAATAATTTCGTCACGAAGTCACGTGATTTGTGACGAAATGCGAACTCTCAAATATCTCTGACGATAATGATTGTTCAATTACGAAACAGGGTTGCCAGACGTAGTATTTTTAATACTACGGTGGTATTTCTTCACCAAAAAAAAGGTGTATGGTATTTTTCGTAGTATTTTTTCAAAATGTGGTATTTTTAGTTTTTTTTATTTTATTTTATTTTCATTTCCTAAAACAAAGAAAAGTGCCTCTCTAGTTTTGAAGTAAAAAACAATTTTTGAAATAATCCAACAGTTTATTTTCTATTAGTCACTGTATCTAGTGATGATTGTGAAAAATAAAAGTTCGTTTATACTAGTAGACTATAATATAAATTGTTTCTTATGCACGTTGATTAAGTATACTATTTTACTTTTCTTTTCCATGTAGGATGTGAGACAAAATATGAGATTTTATATTTTCATTTAGGTTCAAGTTTATACAACTTTGAAATAAATCGTTTATGATACACAAGATACATTATTATGATACACATAACTCTTTGTTTATTCTTCAAAAGACAAAGTTGCTGATAAAAATATTAGTTACTACACGTATATCTGAAGTATAATTGCACAAAAGGATAATAATTGTTTTAAGATAATTGTTAAAGGATAATTGTTTTTCAATTATAATATTATTTTATCCTCAACTAAAATAAATTTAAATATAATTCTAAAAAACTTTAGCCAGACGATATAAATGATGTTAATTATAATAATAATAATCGTCTGTCTCAGTTTCCGTCTGCATAAGCTTTCAAAAAAGTCCTGTAGATCGCGCTTAAGACATGTAGTATTTTGTAGTATTTTTTCGGATGAAGTCGTAGTATTTTTTATTTTCAGAGTCTGGCAACCCTGTTACGAAACCTCATCGTTTTATTTTATAACCGTCGTTGAACAGCCGACCCAATTTTGGTTTTACGGCTTCTAATGTTCAACTCCGTAGCCTTGTAACTTTGAACCCAATTTAGATGACAAGAGAACTCTTACCCTTATGAAAATTTAAGGTATATTTAAGGTTGATTTGAGGTATTTTTGAGGTATTAAGGTTGCTTTGAGGTATATTTAAGGTTGCTGAGAAAACAGCAATAAAAATTATACCTCGTAAAGGTTGTAATTAAGGTGTACGAGGTTGATTTATATATACTTCAGCTTGTTTTGAGGTTGTTTAAAATTAACTTCAAATCAACCAGACTGATAAGGAGATTCTTAAGGTATACCAGGTTTATTTTCTTACACTTGTAGCAAGAGAGGTATTTTTGAGGTATAAAATTTTTTACCTTATTTCAACTAACGATAAAAAGGTATTTATTGAGGTATATGAAGTCATTTTATTTATACCTAAGCTTATTTTGAGGTTGTTTTAAATTCACTTCAAATCATCCAGACTGATAAGGTGATTTTTAAGGTATAC
>NC_092205.1:11285578-11345448 GCF_043381705.1 Parasteatoda tepidariorum
AAGAAATTTTCTGTCACTGTATATACCTCTGGGGGTATATTTGAGGTTGATTTTTAGGTATTCATTTGCACCCTTTTCAAACTTTACGACGTAATTAAACAACAACCTCATTTATACCTTTAAAATATACCTCGATTTTTTCATAAGGGTAGACCTATTATTGGGCGAAATTTGCCTTCGTGGAAGACTTTTTGATGGAATTAAATCCCATTTACGTTACATGGAAAGGAAAACCACGATCGCTGAGATTCGAACCCGGTTCACCTCATTGGAAGGCAGACGATCTATCCTTTGAGCCACCACGGCCCAAATCTCATCGTAGTACATTGTGAGAAATTGTTAACTAGATGAAAAAAAAAAACCAGAATGAAGACTAGACAATCGAAAATAAAGTGAGAATAATGCCGACCGACTGTCCCGGTACGAGGTCAAAGAGTTGACCTCGTACCGGGAAAATCCCGCTTCGGGCACAGGCGTAATTTATCTCTCCTTTCTATCAGTCTTTCTTGTGTTGTTTGGGTGACGTTAATTCACCTACATGGTGACCACGATGAAGTGATTATTAGAAAAGTTCGATACATAAGGTGCTAAAAAAAATTTTTTTAAATGACGAAGCATTTTTTTCAAATTTTGACGAAATTCATTTTTTCGGAGAAATGACGATAAGTTATTTCGTCACTTTGACAAATTTTTTCATTGAGCACATACCAGAAAAAACGCAGAAAGTTTCGCGATAGTATTTGAGTATCCATATTTTACAGTGTGCTTCCTTTCTTCATTCACTAGCTATATCAAGAATACTATGAATCTTGTTATGGATCGACAATATTCTTTTAAAGTTATAGGCTTACATCGAAAAAATATCAGGCTTAAGAACAATAAGCTAATTAAATAAAGGCGTTGGGAAACCAAAACATGTCCTCGTTTCGTTCTTTTAGCAACTCTTATTTGACGATATATTCAAATTTCAATGGGATAGGCTTATTTTTTGGGAGTTATCGCTATTTTTGTAAGTTTTCCTTAATTTATGATAACCGGTGTATAAAATACGATACTGGAGAAGTGCGTGGATAAATAGTATTCTAATTTATTACTTCCTCACGTCAATAAAATATTAGAATGAGTTTTTTTTTTAATCTTATTTTACAACTGGGATAGATATAAATTTAATATTTCTGCTAGACGACAATGTCTCGTTCGAAGTCATGGTGGTTTGATGAAAGGTGTAATATAATTTCGCTTATCGAAAGATAATTCCATGCGAATCATACTTTCAAATATTTAATGTTTTACTTAAATTTTAAAATTGTTTCGTGGAAATGTTTTCGATTTAAAATTGTTAATGTTCTTAAAACAGGGGTGATTGTGATCCTAAGTCAAAATTTCGGAAAATTTCTTGAGTTAAAAAAAAAAAAAAATTTTAAATTGAAAAAAATTTAAAGAAGTTTTTTTACTTCCTTTTTCTCAATATTTCTCAGTTTACTCAAAATATATTTAAAATTTTACACATACTTATACCATATACACATACCTATGATGACCTGGAGAAGTAATTAAAATTTACAAATATGTCTCTCTTTCTTGAGTTTATGATTGTAACAACTATTTACTTATAAAAAATGAATATTAATCATGAATATAAGCTTATAAAGTATCTCTCTGGCTCTCCCTTACAAACAAATAAAATAAACTGTGTTTTTAAGTTCCACCTTTGAAAATTTGATTTCCAGAAACTTCTGTGATCAATGATTTTTTGAAACATCTGGACCTTCGATCTCCGGAAACTTCCTCATCACTGTTAGCAAAAATCCCGGAAATCCGGATTTTTTCCGGAGCACAATCAGCCCTGTTAAAAACAAGTGCAATTTTAATACAAATTCTTTGATATTAATGCTCAGTTTAAAATCAAAAGTGTAATTCAAGGTGTATCGTGAGTGTGTATTGATGATCATCTGAAAATAATTAATTTTATTATTGTTGTTAATAAATAAAAACAAATGACAACTTTAAACAGTTTTATTTTAGATGGCTAATTACTATAACTGATTCAATGACTAGTTTACAATGGTGTCAGACAAAAAGCAATATCAGATGCTTCTTTACACAACATTACCCTTGAATACAACAAATGTTTATCAAACCTATGCACGACTCTTTAATATGACTAAATACACGTACACACGAGATTAAAAATTAAGCAAAGATTATCTATACAAAGCATAAGTATAAAAATATGACAAAATTAACAATGTTTCTATATACAAAGCAAAAGAAAAAAAGAGCGAAATTGTACAATATTTTATCACACAAATCAACGACTAAGTGCAAAATGTGATTACAAATAATTCAAGTGTAAAAGAAAAAAAAGATTTGATCGATAAAACTACAAAATTTTTTCTTTTTTAAAAAAAAGCATAACCATGTCACACACTCTTGTTTTTAAAAAATAAATCTAAGATTAATACGAATCCTTTGATATTAATGCTCAGTTTAATTAAAAAATACAGATATACAAAATGAAAAACTAAATACAATTAAAACATCACAAAAAAAGACCAATTTTAAACAAATACGGTAATAAAAGTTTACTAATAAATCAAATTGAAATCACTAAAAATTTATTGAATTAATTTTCTCTCTTTCTATCTCTCTCTCCCTCAAAAAAAATTTCAACAATTTTACAATTTAAAATTATGAAAAACATGGTTCAGAGTATTCAAATTAAGTAGATAAGCAATTCCAACAATTACGCTCAATTTTAAGACACGCAATAATAATGCAAAATAACTAAAGTAACAATTTAAAAATATTAATTTTAAGAATTAGAATGTTAAATGATTAAGTTCCTTAAAATATTATTATATTTTTTGAAAACTAATTATAGACTTATACAACAGTTAACTGCATTAATGAATAACACATTAACATACCTCAGATTAAAATTTTAGAAACAATCTCAACTGTTTTTTAAGAAGAATAACTTATTAGAAAAAAGTATTATTCTATAATCTGTTCATTAACGAATATTAAAAAAACTATATATAATGTTCATTAACAAACATTAAAAAAAAAAAATTCTTTGCAAACGAAAATAAATATGCATTATCTTTTCTATTATATTTGATTTCGTTCAATTTTTAAGCCATTATTTTAAAATCAAGTTAGAAAAACTAAATTTTAAAATAATGGCTTTGCAAATTCGATTTCCACTGTATAGGCTTTTAGAGTATACATAGCACATTTGAAAGGCTATTAAAAATTTTCAACGTGATGAATAAGCATATAAATAAAAAATATGTTAAAGTAAATAGGAATAAATGTTTAGTTGAAAGACAAAATTGTTTAATGAATAAAAGAAATTTTCTGTCACTGTCTGTGTTTGATTAAATAAGTTGGTTTGCAAAATACAAACCGATTTCATTGAAATAAATACGGTTTATTAAACACAAACTATATCCTTCAAGTAAATTGGTTTATTTAGCAAAAATCAATTACTTAATTTGCTTGCAAAACACAAATTAAATCCGCTGTCACAAGTAATTTTGCTTACTAAACACCTAAACCAAATCCCTTGAAATAAGCAATTTGGCTTACTAAACGCAAATCAAATCCTTGTAATAAGTAATTTGGCATATTATAATTAAAAACCTAATGAAACTCATAAATTTTTTTTTTAGAATCAATGAAATACAGAAATCAAACAGATTACAATGAATGGAAAGAACAGATTCAGCGACAGAAAACATAATTTTTCATAAATGTTGCAACATTTCCGAATACAAAATTCACACAATTACAATTTTTAAAAAAAAAACTCTCTGAAATATATTTACAGTCATGTTTATGGGGAGGTAAAAAAAAACAATCATACTGCAACCGTCTTGTTGCCATCCACCCTAACTTTAATGAACATCACATCATCTTTGATATAATTTTTCTTCTTCAAAATCTCATGGGATACAAAACGCGGGAAGCCAAAACCCAGTGCATCAGGTTCCTTGCTGGGCTGCTGAAAATTCTTCCAGGTAGGGTCCGGCACAAAACTCTCGACAATGTTGCAGGCCGTTTCCTGGGTGGGCGACTGGTCGTAGAGGACAAAAGTAACCGTATGACTAAAAGGCCACGGCAACAGTGCGTCATATTCACCAGGGAGTATCTTAATATAGACAGATAGGTGTGTGCCTTCCCCCGTCCCATTGCCATTTAAGAAAAGACTGGCCATCAGTTTGTAGCCATGCTGACTGGTGTAAAAAGGAGAGCTGACCAGTTCGTATCCGTCCCTGGCCTCACCGAGTCTCCGGGTGTAGTCCGTGATCTTCCACAACATAGTACCAGAGGTATTGAGAGTTAGATTCTGCACGGCAGCACGGAGATTGCTGATTTGGTGCTGCTGCCTGGACACTACGCTACACACTAATGAGAGGTGAGGTTTGCAAGCTTCTTCTAAGTGCTGATCGACAGCTGATCTGGTGCCCTAAAAGAAAGAAAAAATACAGTTTAAATCTTCATATTTTACAGCGAAATCTACATTTACTTGTAAAAATATAGCCATTATTAAAAGTAACAGTTGAACTTTCGCAGGGGTCTGACCAGACATTTTGTGAAAGGTCCGTTTTCATGAAATTGTGAAAAAATGACTCGCAATTTGTGAGTGTGAAATAAACGCTAATTCACATTCCTTCAACCAGGGTCCTGCTTTTGTGAATTTGTGCAAATAAGGTCCTGTTATTGCAAAAAACTTTTTCAAGGAGTTTTTAAATTGCAAAGAGATACAAGATAATGCTCAACACTGTAAAATAATAATAAAAAAAATTAAATTTTAAAAAATAAACAGCAATTGCTGCTACTAAATTAGCGATGCAACATACAAAAATTTGGTATTTAGCCTTTACTGCTGAACGCAGAATATTCATTTCGGACGAATAAAGGAAGAAGCGTCTGCTGGAGACAAAATTTAGTTCGTTTACATCTGTCCGTCTCCCCCCCCCCCTTTCCCGAGAAGGGTTTCTTCGATTAACAAAACAATAATGAACAAATTTCTGATGGGTCCGATTAAAAGATAAATTATTTTTTGAAGGGTCCGTTTTTAAGTTAAAATATTTTATGAAGGGTCCGTTTTTATGAAAAAATATTTTGTAAAGGGTCCGTTTTTCTCCTAAACAGATCCCTGAAAAGTAACAGTTGAACTTCCGATAATGGCTATATTTTAATAAGTAAATCTTAACTGTTAAAATACAATCATATTTTAATGCAAAATCTGCATTGACTTGTAAAAATATACCAATTATTAAAAGTATGAGGACAGAACCAAGGTTAAAAAGTCATGGTTCCTTGCTCTAAGAATATATTTTCATTGTATACTGTTTTTTTTTTTTAATCGAATTTTATTTTCATAAAATTTAACAACCTGAATAACTTTCGATCTGGTAATCGAATTTTCAGGTAAGGCCTAACCTTAAATATGTTAATTAAATAGTTCAGACAATATTTAAAGTTACGAAATCAAACGCCAAAACGTTCTTTCTCTAAATAACACTGAAAACATACATGTTTTTAGACAATTTTGGATCCCTGATCCTCGAAACATAAGTTTGAGTCTGGCAAATATGGTACCAATATTTTAGGCTGGAGAGCAGACGAAAATTTGGATTCTTTAATGTTAATTTCAATTTTCGTGGATTTTGCCATAGCTCAAAAGCTTTTTAAGCTAATCACAAACGTTTTGCTTATAATTTTTATCTAATGATAATCGATAATTCCATTCGGAAACTTCATTCAACATTCATTCTTACTTCAGAAACTATTTGACCGATTTCATTTAGATTTCATTCTGTACGGTACAGAAAGTATTACGTTTCAATGAAAATGATTATCTATTAGAGAATACTTTTTTTGAGAAAGTAGAATAGTAGTGAAAGAGCATGTTGTACCCAGAGCAAAAAAGAAAAAAAAAAGAAAAAAAAGGTCACCCTGAATAAATTTTGATCTGATGGTCAGATCTTCATGTTCTAGGACTCATATCTTACTGGTCCGAGGGGGTGACCTCTAGTGCAGAAGACATTTGCTAATAGTAGTGTAGAAGACATTTTAAGTTATGAAATCAGACACAAAATGTACTTTCTCTGAATTAATATATCTTCGGCGGATCAGGCCCTCAAAATATAGGGGAAAGCCTTAATCTACCAAATATGGTCCCAATAGCTAGATCAGAATAACGGACCAAAATTTGATCTCATTAATGCTAATTTTACCTTCTTTTTTTGTACATTTCACCATATCTCGTGAACTTTTTAAGCGAGTCGAAAGATTTTTCTACAAAATTATTTATTTATCGTCATTAAAACATAATTCCGTGCAGAAAATAATTTTTAATAATGATTTCTTATACGGTATTATTTTGTGCAAAGCATATTTTTAGAATACAAAAAAAATGTAACAATGATGCGTGACTTACTTTGAATTTGCACCCCATTTCTTTGAAAGAGCAGGGCAAGATGAGGGCGGAACAATGCTCGTTCAAATGAGTTTCTAAGTCTTCTTTGGCAATTTTTAGGATGTCACATCGGTTTGGACAGGTCACGGGAAGACGGGGACATTTAGCAGTATGGATCTGAAATACATTTCATTTAACAACATTTCTAAACAATTTTAAAAAAGTAAAAGGCATTTCACGAGAATGCTTGAATCAAAAGGAATAGTATTAATTACGTGTTAATGAATTTAACATAACCCGTTTCAAATTGATACTTAATGAAACAAAAAACCAGAAAATCAATATGACGATAAATAGCTGCCATCTTGTAAGCTGTCAAGGCTTTATTATTTGTTTATAAGGCTTCATTAAGTTGTTAAGGCTTTATTATTTTAGCCTTAGAGTTTTTTTTGTCAATATTTTTGAATACGTATGCTAAAAAATTAGTTATATATATTTTTTAAAAAAATTATATAATATAATACTTCTGTGTAATAAAACACATATATTTTTTTAAAAATAATTCTTGTATTTTTTTAAGTTTATAGGAAAAACAGCTCGAAGAAATTGATGATAAAAAAAAATGTGAGTTCCACTAATATGTGAGAAGCATCATGACGTTGGCATTATGGTCAGCAAGACATACTGGCCACCTTTATTTCCCAGACAAGCAGGTACCCATCGATCTGAAAGTGAGTGGATTGCAAGCCACCACCGCATTTAGAACCCTAGTTGTCCACTACGTCAGCTAAAGTGCTCTAACCATAAAGTCATCGCGACTCAAAGATTATTTTCTGTTTTATTTGTATCCAAGGGATATAGATAAATTAAAATAACCTTAAACTGCAAGCAATTTTTTCTACATTCAATATTTTCTCTCGGGGTTTATCTTCAATTATATTAAGAATTTAAATGTTTCTTAAAGACAAAATTGTCTTCAACACACAGGTTGCACATTACTTACTTGTAAAGTGTCGTAAACAAATTCTTTTTGGCAGTATCTGCAGGGAATGAGACGCTTTGTGCACTCATGTAATCGGTGATTACTCTGATGACGTCGTTGAATTTTGGAACCACATTTATTTTCACAATAGATAGGTTCCAGCTGACAGCTTCCCACATGATTCTGAAAGAATATAGTTCCCATTATATATAGGACATTCAAATTCAGTAATTTTTAATTTAGTCTTATTGAATTTATGATTAAAACGAAACAATAATTTTTCGCTTCAAAACATCTGACACTTGCACCTAGTGCTGAGCCATATCGTAATTTTTAATTGGATATATCATAAAAAGGTATCGACGTTTCACAATATTTTTTTCAAATTTAAATTTATACTATTTTTTAACTAGGCAAAATTTTTGCATTCCAAATGAAATTTATCAGCACTCACGATAATATTCTCAGGGGTCTGACCAGACATTTTGTAAAAGGTCTGTTTTTGTAAAATTTTGGAAAAATTATTCATAATTTGTGAATATAAAATAAACGTTAAGTCACATTCTTTCAACCAGGGTCCTGCTTTTATGAATTTGTGCAAATAGGGTCCTTATTGCAAAAAACTTTTTCCAGGAGGGGTTTATTCAATTAACAAAACAAGAATAAAGATAAACAAATTTGTGAAGGGTTCGATTAAAAAAAAAATCATTTTGTGAAGGGTTCGTTTTTATGAAATGATATTTTGTGAAGGGTCCGATAACGGACCCAAATGCAGAAGGATTACACTAGCGATATTATCGTGTCCGATATATATATAACGATTGCGATGTTTATCGTCGTCGTTAATTATTTTATTTCGTTATTTATCGGAGGGCATGGAATTCACTCTAAATCCCGAGAGGACGATTTGAAATATCGTTATCACGATGTTTAATTCTGATTTTTCACGAAAAATTGCACAGCTACTAACGAATTAAAATATACATAAAAAAGCATCGGAATATTTAAAATAAAATTTTGATAAATTAAAAATAAAGAGTATAAATATTTTACCTCTAAAGTTTCTCCAGTAAAGTCCCTAGAGCAATATTCGCAACGCGTTCTTCTCTTGGGGCAAGTATATAGAAGATGGTCTTCCATCACTAATCTTGGAATCATAGCACCACAGTGATTTGTGCAGGGAATGGCATCGTATTTACACATATTCAGGTGGCCCTACAAAGTACAACATTTCAAGATATAGGTTACTTTTTAATTTTAATACTTGAGAATAATACTTGAAATTCGAAAGTAATATTTGAGAATTTTAAAAATTAGAATAGTAATGACTCCGTGATATTAAAAAACTGCAATAATTGCAGCTCTTGAAAACCAATTCCTACTGTCTAGTTTTAAAAAAAGTTGCGCAATACTAGAAAAAACTTTTAAAAACTAGAATAAAAAAGTCACCATGTAGCATATGATTTTTTTTTTAATTAAATTTTAAAATTTTGCAATATTGACAAATGATCGGGAAAAAATTGTTTTCTACGTGAAATAAATAGACATTTACAATTTATTTACAAAAAAAATTTCCAACATAAATTTTTTTTTATATTTTTAACATGTTATTACACACAATATGCTTAGAGAAAGAAAATTTAAAAATGGTGTGGTGTTTTCCTTACGATTAGAAAAAGGATATTACATTAGTTGTGAACATGATGTACTGAAATTTAAAATATTCTTTGTCATCGTATCCCATAATTAATCGTTACAAAACGCTTGGAATATTAATTAATGAATTCTCCATGCAATCAATTATGAATATCAATTTGCATATTAATGCAATATTATTAATAACTTATTAGTTAAATTTAAATGGATTTTGAAAACATTTTATCTATAACTGAAACAATTGGGTAGGCAATGAAGTTCCCGCAGTTTTATCATTATTTTTTTTTAAGCATGGAAGCATTCAATTTTTTCTGCCAGTTACATTGTCATTAAAAAGCGAATTTTCGTGCAAAGATTGGTTTAGTCGCTCTTTATCGAACTAAACTGGACAGCCAGAACAAGATGCCGCTTTAGAGGACAAAATATCCATTTTTAACTTAACATGTCATTCACGAGTCCATACACAGCACTTTTGCGAAATTTAAAAAAAAAAAAATTATCTTTTTTTGCAGCTTGACATTACGTTGATCTGAAAATCAACATTAACTAAATAAGAAATGCATAAATTCCGGTAAAACAAAACATACTCTTTCGAATAATTTAAAACATAATGTCAATATAAAAAATTATTTAAAGAATTTAATGACACGTAGAACGTTAAAATTAAAAAAAAAAAAAAAAAAAAAAATAAAATGGCGGGAANAGATAAAAAAAAAAAAAAAAAAAAAGAAATATAACTGTAATAAAATTTAACAACAATTTAATCAAAATAAAAAAAAAAAATCCACGGCAAGCGAACTATTATGAATATTTTATTTTAAACGCAATAAATGACGTGGATTTAAAACTCTTGAAAAAATTCAATTTGAACATGCATTTTGGATGCAAGCTATTTTCTTAAATGAAAGAAAACCTATTTTCACAGCTGTTTTTCATTACATCTTTAAAAGATATCATCTAACTGAGCCGGCAGAAATGCTGAATGCAACGCCATAAATTTGGTATCTATAACCGCCAGAAAGTACTCGCTTTATCTCAAAAACGAAACTGAGATTAAAAATAAACTAAAAAAAGGTTACCCTGCCCCCTTTCATTTTCTTCTCTTAATGGAACAACTCATTTTCCTTTTCCAACCTCTGAAAGTTTATTCTAAAGAATAAAAATGTTCGAAAATTCCAATCTTTCTTTTTGAGTGAATCATTTTATTTAATAGCAAACTGGACGTAAAAGTGGAAAAATAAATATGCAGTGAATTTTTTTTTTCTCCTTCTATTTTTACCCTTTTTTCTTTCCTCTTTTTTTTATGAAGAGGTAAAAGATGGCGAGTTTAATTTTCAGTTTTGGTATAAAAATAAAAGAAAATAAATCCCGGATGTGAGGGTGTCAGAAGAGGGGAAAAGAAAACTTTATCTTAATGGTGGAAAAGACATGTTAAATCTTCTTTCAAACTTGCATTTGGGAGTTCATACTTCGATGTAAGTTGCATCATTCATATATTGCTAATGGTGCCTAGACCGTGTATAAAAGAATCTTTTAAAGAAAATAAAGTCAAACATAAATCTTGCAATTTTATACATTATCATTAATTTTTTTGTTTGTTTTTGTTTTGTTTAACTATCGTTTTATTTTTATTCCCTTACTTTTTAGCTTGCATTAACTTAACAATTTTCTAAAACCTACAATGTATGAAAAGGTGACTTAAATTTAATTCGGGCAAAAAATAATAATAATAATAATAAATAAATAAATAAATCCCAAATCTTTCATTTATAGAAAATAGAAATTAACGAAATGTTGCATGACTTTTGCATGCAATCTAATTTTATTTCTTTATTTTTTAAAGTACAACTTCCATCCAGGAAAGTAGCACGTTTATTAGTGATAGGACTAGTACTAACGTAGTAGCACTTGGAATTTTTATAGTGATTTAAATTACCTGATTTTTTAAAAAAAATTATTAATCGAAATCAACTGTGATTTTTTAAAATCTCATTATTTAAATTAATTGAAAATTTTAAAGAAAAAAATATGAACTCAAATATAAAATAATTTTTCTTCAATATAATCAATAAATACATTCTTCAGAGGGCGATTTTTTAAAGTCAGGTTTTAGTAATAATGAAGTAAAATGAATAATGAATGATTTAGTAATAATAAATTTAAAAATAATGAAAGGGATATAAATGCAAATTATTATGGCTGCATGCACGTCCTTTTTATTATTTACGAAAAAAAGCGTTAATTTAGATAAACATTGATTTAAAAGAAATAATTTTTTAAAGAAATTGGCTTTTTCTTTAAATATTAACTTAAGTACAGAATATAATTTTAATTATACCCATTTAGTTTGACGCTTATTTAAATGCAGTGTTTTTAAAACTTATTAAATTTACAGTTTGTGTGTGTTAAGAGATGTTCTACCCAGAGTAACTTAAAATAATTTTTTCAGTTTATGTTTTTTGATTTAAACTGATTTACTCGTCATTAGATATCTAAATGACAAATAGTCTCCTATTCTTTAACATTTCGTCAGCACAGCTGAGCTTGAAAAACCTAACTATGATTTTATTTTTTTAATGATAAATTTTTAATAATGAAATAATAATTTTAACTATTCTAGAAAGAACTGATAACTATTTTAGCTATGATATAATTTTTTAAATAATATTGAGTATTATTAATACATCTTTACCAGATACTTTCGCTGGTAAATGTAAAAAAACATTTAAAAAAATATTATTTTTGCCAACCACAGCCATCGTTGATGAAAACTTCAAACCTCTCACTATGACATTTAAACATTTGGATGAAACATTAGGAAATTTTACATATTCCTTCCTTCCTCAATGGCACGACAGCTCCGGGTGGGCCCTGGCCTTCTCAATCAACTTCCTCCAGGCCTGCCTCTGCCTGGCAGTTGTCTTCCAGTTTGAAATTTTACATATTATTTATAAATTTTTCTTTGACAAGTGATCAAGAAACATTCGTATACGAAATTATTGATGTCAAAAGTAATTTCTCGTTTTATTTTATGTCAAAGTTAATGACTAGAAGTGTTGAGACATCAAATAGTTTAATTTTACTTTTCATTATAAAAGTAATTCCTTATAGAAAACATAAATATAGTTTTTAAACATCCTATCAATTTTGAATTATTTGGTGAAATAATTACATCTTAAAATATTTATTTACATGATAAATAAAATAAGTAATAATATAGTAACATATATTTAATATGGAGTAAAGAAAAATGTAACTAAACTAGATTAAATCATTAATATTACATTAAAGCTCTTACCAGGGTTGGAGTTTTTGCCGGCAAAAAGGGTTTTTCGCCAGGACAGTGTCAAAAACCTGGTAAAAACCGGCAAAAACTGGTAAAAACCGGCAAAAACCAAAATATCTAAATTGCTGATTAAATATTATTACAAAATACTTGAAACAAATTTAAATCAATCATAANAAAAATTCAAAGACCAGTCTAGTTACTTATTTATAGTATACCAGTTACCTATTACAGAACTTTAATTTTTACTTGATAATTCAGAATTTCTAAATCATTTTTATGATAACGCACTTAACTGCCTTTTCAACATTATTTTAATAAAACTCTGCGTTTCAGCTTAAAGCTTTATAACACTTTTTTTAAAGACTATTATTGCTGAAGGAAATTTTAGTTTCTTAAAAAATTTATTTTTTATTTTCAAACATATTTTCCGCTGGACTGTTGTTTCCGTCTTTGAAATTCTTAGATTTCATTCTAAATTTGTTGTTTATTAAATTATTACTATAGTGAATGCTGCATTAATCAAAGAATAATAACAAATAATTAAAAAAACACGAGAATAATTTTTACCTGTAACTTCCTTAATTCATCTGACCATTTACAGCCATCTTTGTAATGGATACAGTACACAATGGAGCCCATGATGGCCACCTCTGCATCTGGATCAGGATAAATCTAAACAAACAAAATACACATTTTAATATACCATTTCTCATCATAAATTGTTATGGATACAGAAGCGGTCATAATAGGGACCTCTACAACATTTTTTTCTTCTTTGTCTTATAAATTATTCTTATCTTTTAAAAGACCGAACAGAATTACACAAAAATTAAGAACCAAAATAATGGCAGAGGTTTTTCGTTACAAAAGTATTTGTTTATAGTAAAAATAAAAACACGCTCCATTTTTTTTTTTTTTTTACTGAACTTATAACTTATTTTTTGTAAAATAAAGAATATTAATTTTTATTATTTAGAAAATTCTTGATATCAGTTTCTAAATTCAACATGACAACGTAAAAATAAAAAAATGATAGTTGCAAACGGCATATTTCTTTTAACTATCACGATAAAATTTTCATAAGCTTTTATTCATTTCAATATGAATGAATACAACCGTTTAATTCAATTATTAAATATGAAAAAATATCAAATAATGTATTATATCCGTAAAATGCTAAGATATTAAAGTGGAGGTCATGCAGTCAGTGTAGATGCAGTTTCTGCTGTTGGCGGCAAATTACCGCAAACTATCAGACTGCCCCAAGAAAAACACAAAGAAACTAACAGCAGGTCAGACGAAGACTATATACCGTAATCTTGAAAATCGGAGCAAAATGCATAAATTACCAGATGGGAAACAGAATTGTTTGAACGAAATTAGAAAGTTGCAGGTTCGAGTACTAAACTAGCATGAATATTAAACTAGTATGTGTAGAAAGATGGAGAACAAAATTCTATCTATGAATGAAATTTTTTTAAAGATATGATAAAAATAATAAAAACTAATAAACATAAAACTTAATAACAATACAGATATGAAAACCTTTAAAAATGTATCTTTTTTTAACGCATTCAATATAATAACAATGCGTTTATCTAAAAAAAAACTGAAGATAAAAAGTCATTTAAGGATAAGAGATGAAAGAGAAAACCAAGAAAAAAAGAAAGACTTTTACAATACAGAAGAACAAAAAGATTTACTGATTCGTCCCCAAAGATGGCCTCTTTATACAAGTTTAAGTAGACTTTTAGTCAACTACCCAGGAGAAGTCTACAAAGAAGTTCCGTTTGCTCAGCACTTCAAACCAAATAAAAGAATTACCGATGATGAATTACGGTATTGTACATAACTTTTCTACCGTCAGATCATTAGGCTTGATAATAATAAATTAATTGTTGGAAGCGAAAAATATTGATTTGCTTACGCTATAGACTGTAATAAATACCGAATTGAAATACGGTAAAAAGTACCGGTGATGAAGAATTTTATTTGGCTGTAATTTCCATCATCGCAATCAATCCTATCTTTAGCGGTCACCGTTTCCAAACTTGCCTTGTCATTAAACACAGAGCTCCAATAGAAAATTGAAGCTAGACGAAAGGGGTTGACGACAAATCTTATTTGGAGATAAATTAAACTTGCAGAATTAACGCTGTTTTTCGAAGTTTTATCGCCAAGGAAAAAAAAAAAAAAAAAAGCCATAGTTTCTGCGTCTTACACTTAAAGCAATGCGATGATTTTAAACTATGTATATAATCTTGTCATGAAGGCTGTAGAACCGACAACTAACTTAACTATTTTAAAAGTTCTAAAAATACGAAAAAATATCGCATCTTAGACCGTTGAGAGTTGGGATATGATTTTCTTAATTATAAATAAAACTACTACATTCTTAAGCCCAATATGGGTCTATATAAAATTGATTAACACATCTCTAGCAAAATTCTTATCATGTACAGGGAGAAAAAAATCTTTTTGATTAGTTTAATCACACACTACCAGTTCAAAAGAAATACGATATTCACATTCACCGAAATAAGTTAGAAAAAAAAGCTGTGACGTAAAAAAGAAAGTTGAGAACAATGAAGTAAGCACCCTATTTAGAACACATTAAAAAACTAAATCCAGTTAATTTTATAAATTTTAAAAATTAAACTCAACCGAAATATGTTTTGAAAAATCATTTTAATCAGGCTGATCAAAATTAACAAACTTTGAATAATTAGTAGAAAAAAAGATAATTTATTTGGCGTAATAAGCTTATGTCAAGAAATCCATAACTACATCCTCATTCAAGATTTAAAAATAAAAAACGGAAGTTGAAATGATCAAAGTATTAAGTAAAGTTAATCTTTACATTAATATGTATGTATTATGTGAACTTTAAAAATAATTAATGTATGCTTTTAGGTCGATACAATATTTCATTTATTTATGCAATCGACAAAGTCGAGAAATAAGCTTCTTAATGTATATTTTTTAATGACTTCAGGCAAAAAGAGATTAAAAGTAAAGAAAACGCATTGAATTCATTTATATCAAATTTCTCCCTCCTTTTCATCGTTTCAACTGTGCTTCGTCACTGGCTTAACATCTACAGTAGGACCTTACGGTAGTAAACTGTCAGAGCCTACGATGGTTTAAGGTTTATTAAATTCAATATCTCTGAAAAATATTTTTGAGGCTATTGCAGTAGAACAGTNTGGGGACCCCTGGTTTAAGGTTTATTAAATTCAATATCTCTGAAAAATATTTTTTAGGTTATTGCAGTAGCATTGTTTGAAACAGTATTTTCAAAAGTAGACAATTTACTTTTTAAATTGTTAACTAAGTAAGTAAGTAGAATCTCTCTACTACGAAGCTTCTTAACAGCTAATTTTTATAAAGAAAATTTCAATTGAACAAATTTTATAGACAGTCAAAATTTTCTACATACAACGAAGTGGTTGTCTCTATAACGAATTTTTAAAACATTCATCTTTCCGATCAACGCCATTATTGGAATTTTTTAGATGTTTTTTTTATTTTCATTTCTTATGTTTTTGACATTTTTGAAGTAAGATAGCGCACCCAATTCACTCTCCCCTGTGCCTGTTTTTAGAACAACGTGTATTGAAAAAAAAAAAAAAAAACTTAATTTCAAGCATTTTTTAAAACGTGTATATTGCTTAATTTTTAATTAAAAACTACAATTATATACTTTCAAACTTATCACATTGACTAAACATTTTATAACATTTATTTAAATCCCCGTAAAAAGGAGATTGAGTTCCCTATGAAGGAACTAGACCAATTTTTTAGCTGTTCACTATATGCGAATGCAATAATCACAGATAAATAGCAGATCTGACGGGAAAGCTGAAAACGCTCACAAGATAGTGTTCACTATATCCCGGGATGGTCAGACTGTATAAAGTTCTAAGAACTTTATTTATTTATTTATTTGTCATTTTATTTCATTAATTTTTTTTAGGCCATAATAAAGTTTCCTACAGGAGATAATATTTTCGTGCTTAAACTTTATTCCAGTAATATATTTGAGTTGAATTTCCCTTTTTCTTTTTTTTTTCAATTCAATGTTTTTTTTTTATAAATATTTATTAGTTCTGAAATAATATCTGTTAACAAACTATTAACAAACTGCGAACTGAAAAATTAACCAAGAATTATATTTTGTAAAAAGAAGTACAGCAGTATAGTTGTAAATTCAAGTTTGGAGAATTGCAATTGGAATTCAATGAAATATATATTTTTCTTACGTAACGTAACGACGCTTGATAATCAACAAAACGTTTCAAAATATTTTTTTAAATTAAAATTTTTTCAAGAATATACAATTTTATATTTATTTAACATTATCGCGCATGTTTAGATTTTATATCGAAATCATGTTATTGAATCATGGCATTCTCGTCACTTTACTTTTGCTTCCTATTTTCGGAAATTCTCATATGCAATGAAAATTTGAAGATCATAAAATAAATAATCGCCATTTTTATTTTTTAATTCAAAAACATAACTTTCATAAACTTTACGTCAAACTTTTTTATAAACTTTTAAGTCGATGATTACCTTAAAAAAATGATGTTAAAACTAATTGATTTTAAATCTAAAATGGGTTAAGTACAATAATAAAATATATAATAGTTAAAAATATGTAGGAGAAATATAAAAAAAAAATGGACATAATTTTCGGTTATAATATTGAAATACAAGCTGAAAACAATTGAATGTTATATTTAGTTCGAATAATAATGTAATACTTACCACATTTAATAGTTTAAAGATTAAATTCCGGATTTATAAAAATTTTGTTAAAATCGTTCAAAAAATTTACAAGTATTTTTTTTAAAGAGATATTTAAGAACAATAAGGTGCATTAAAAGAATTAGGAATTTTTCGTAATTATCAAGAGCTTTTCTGTAATTGGAAATAAAAACCGCAAAAATTAAAAGAAAATCGACAGTGGTTAAACTAACCATAAGTTCAATAATAATTCAGATTTCATTAATAATTTAAATTTCCACAATTGTTAGCAAGATACATTGGATATTCGATTCGAGTTTCTGTTTTACTGTATATTCAAAGCAAATAATAATAATAATAATATATATACCACAAAAATATTCAAAAAATTTCTTTTTGATAAATAAAATAAATAAATAAAAAAAGATAGAAGAAAAGAGTCAATCCATGTTTTATTACTGGGTTAATGCAAACATTGTTTGAGGTTGTTTTTTTAAAGGGAAAAAGAAAATTTATTTATCTTTCCGAAAACGTAAGCGATCTGCTCTGCCGAGATCAAAAGTAATGGATCAGTCTTAAAAAAACATCGTACAAAATAAATTTGTTTAGAAAAGTGTCGCCTGATACTCAAGACCCTTGCACGCCAGTGTTCAAAATAAAATACTCAATTATTTTCTACAATTTCGCTCTCGCGAGAATTCTCTCAACTGCGAATCAAATCTTAGAAAAAGAAGATCCGTTTCAGTTTAGGTTTAAATAGAACACTTCCAAGTTTTTGCATAAACATGCACGTTGCTACAAATAAACCAGAGGAAATCTTTGACCGACGTGTATGAATAAAGGAGGAAAAAAACCACCTCGGGTGCGATTATGCAAAATAGTCAAGAAAAATAGATTTATTATAAAATCTCTTTCATATACAAAGAGAATTAATTTCCTCTCAAAGCGAAATCTTTTGATCGGATTTTACAGGTGCAAGGCAACTATTTACTTACGCAGACGATGATGTTATAGAAGACTTAAATTGAAATAACTCATACGATAACAAAATAGTAAGAAAACAAAAGGAACAACTATTTTACTCAGAATATTTGTTTCATTTCAAGATATCTTATGTTTTCTATGTAGTTTAGAATCGCATTTTTATAAGTTTTCAAATGTATTTCGAAATGAAAGTTAAAATCCTGTTTGAAAAAATAATTTTTTCCGGTGGTTCAGAGAATTTTCTTTATGTACAACGTTTTACTCTTAAAAGAATCAATAGAAGAGTAAGATTTTGTTAAATTTACTTACTTCGACTAAGAAAAACAAGTTTTGAACAAAGCTTTAATTCTTCGAGTAATTGAAAAATAAAATTAAAAAAATGCCACTTAAATAATTTTTTTTTTACTTGGACCGCAGATGTCCTTAAATTTTTACATAATTCCTTTAAGTTTTTAAAATATAAAAACTCACTTTAAAGCGAGTAAAAATGTTGATTCAAATAATGAAGGGATTTGAAAAAACAACTTTACCCAGCAAAATAGATTGTCTTAAAATATAATTCAGAGAAAAAATGCAATTAATATTCAGGAAAACAAATCCCTAAAGTTAGAATAAAAACAACATCGTATGACTATAAAAAAAATAATAAAAAAAAATGCAAGGTATTTAAATTAAAATTACTTACAAAGAAAAATAAATTAACAAATCTTTCCATCAAAATTTAGTGAAAACTTATTTTTTTCACTTTTATTATTTTCCTCGAGGGAAAGAAGAAATTAGTTTAAGGAAATGCCGTAAGATCCGTCTTAAAGCTAAGACACATTTTTTTTTCAAAGGTCAATTTAAAGAAAATTAAAGTTTAAAGTAAAAGAAAAAACGTAATTTAATACAATGCCTGAATGAAGTAAAGGAAATAAATAAAATAAGACATGTTTTTTTAAATACAGATTAAGCCAAAAGAAGAAAGAAAAAAAAAACAATTTGAAAAGAAAGTTAAAAGTTTTTTTTTAAAAAAAGGGAACATGCTTTACATCCAAATTAGTGTGTAATGTGATTCAGAATCAATCCCACAAAATTCACACCGTTTCTTTAATTTGATAATAATGAGCTTTATTAATCTCTTTTTCTATACATGTATTTAACTTATGTAGCGACAAAATCGCGGATATTTTTCCAAGGTGTGACAAAGCGGATGTTGTTTTTAATGGCTGAAATTCTGTACTTAAATTGAAGAATAGTCTTATTATTATTATGTTTCAGTTTAAAAGTCAAAACTATAAGTATTTCAGTTATGTTACCTACCGAAAATAGAGAAAGTTCTTAAGTAACATGAAGAAATATTCGATTTTAGAATATTATTACCCATTTGGAAAATGGGTATTCTTCTAGGTTTTTAATGTTAGTACATTTTCGACTAGATCAACACCATAATAACTAAGTAGTAAGTAAGAGAAGAAAAAAAATCAGGCTAACATAAGCATTAAAAAAAAAGCAGCACAACAAGATCAAATAAAATTTTAAAAAAAGCAGACGATAATTTTGGAGCATCATAAGATTGATCGTTTTCCAGGCTTTTTATTTTAACCAGCGTGCATTTTTATGTTTTTACATATTAATTTAAAGCTTTTTTATGATTCATAATTATTGTCTTGGTGGCTATTTTAATATCAATATTAATACTGAAGAAAGAAAAAAAACATCATGACATCTTAAAAAACAAACGTACATCGGCTAGAATTGAAAACTAATCCAGCAAATTAGACAAGACAAAAATCACATGATGCAGTTTTTGCAACACATGACTTAAAATGTTGAGGCGTCTATAAAAGTTCATACAGAAAAAGAAATGACCAATGGGTAATTAGTGATTGTAATAATGCAATCACAATTTTCTTACATCATTACGTCCAGTATTTATAAGTCATTTTAACTGATAATTAAAAGAAGAAAATAAAAAGACTAATTCAATTTTTCTCAAGAAACTGTCGATGTCGATAGAATTGATACGTTCCAGATATTAATATTACAGCGGTATCAAGTCGACAGTTGAGAAGAAACAGCTTGATACGTCATGCTCAGCTTTCCATTAATTTATCAAGAAATGTATTCTTCCCTCCCACATAGAGAACAATGTGACAATGATTTAAGAAAAAAAGGGAAATTTAAATGAATGGCACGAGGAGACAATAATTAATTTCTAAAACTAAAAGTAATTAAATTTGCAAGTGAAGCAACGATAAATGTCAGAGTTAATTATTCAATTGCTTAAAAAGTATTTGCTTTTGTTATAATTCAATCGAATGATATTCATCATGAATTTAAAGTACTGAATTCAAATAAGATTGATTAGGAAGGATTTTTTTCCCTTTTATATTACGATATTTTTACTTTTTTAAACAGCTGAACTTCTTTGAAAATCTCTGTTTAAAAATTCAAAATAAGAAATATTGAGAGTAAAATTTAGCTGACAATTTTTGAATACAGTTAAAATTGTTATTTCATTTTTATAGAACGTCTCGGATTAAAGATATATAGCTCCATTAATTCTAGGATTTTAAAACAAATAGTGTAGTATTATTGTGTGTAGTTGAAGTGATTGTTTAATAAAGTTGTAATTATATTTATCGAAAAATTATTTCGCTACTAAGCCTATAAACATACTAGCCTCTTTCTGGTTCCTTTTCGGGCAATTTTCGACTGCTGTTTTGTTTTATAAAGCTCTGTTTTAAAAAAAGTCTAAAAAATATAGTTAAATGGATTAATCATTGCACAATATGATCTCTCAGTCATATCTTGCACAATAAAACTTAATAATCAAATTTAAAATGCGTTTTAAACTTTTCAACACTTTAAATTCTTTATAATCGGGACTGTCAACACTTAACTCACACTATCATAAAATTATGAGATCCTTCACAGTTTCACAAATGTTAGAGATTTGACTGGTCATGACCAAGTCTTTGACCCTTTGACGCAGAATTTATAATAGACATATATTTTGTACACATTTTCATTATTTTGCATTAATTTAGGTTAAAAAAAAGTGAAGCGTTTTATTTTTCAAAAAGTTAAGCATTTATATTTAGAATTTTAATAATTTATGGTTATGAAATACAGCCTGAAACACCGGTGTCTTTTTCTGCTTTAAAGGTGAACTCTTCCAAACATTAATTTTTCAAATTTGCATTCATTTGCAGTTATTTAGATCCAACAGAAACAATCACTCATCATTGAAATTTCCTTAATTTAAAAAATCAATTATTGATACATTTTTTAATATAAATGAAAAAAAAACTACACTTTGAGATTTTACATTTTAGTAACAATATAATTCCGATGAACTAACAAATTTTTTTAAAGTACTAATTAGACTGTTTTTTACTATTAAAAATACCAAAATATATTTTTGCTTGTAATACGAGAGCCAGAAAAAAATGTACTATATAAAAGGCGTCAAAGGGTTAATAATCTGCGTCAAAGGGTTAATAATCCCTGGCCTAGAATAATAATAATTCAATACATAAAATCGAAAATAATAAGTTCTCATTTGATATTTCAGAGTCTTTCGATTGAATAAAATATTGCTAATGGAAAAATGAAGATATTTATATTAAAAATACTTTTAAAACATCGTGAGATTATGTTAGCCATAAATAAAATTCTGATTACAACAACACACCCGAATAAAATTCACTGCAGCCTGAAAACAGTTCTAAAGAAAGACAGGAAAAACACACTCACTTTGGATCTGCACCTCATCGATCCCCCTCCACCCCCAGAGCTTCTAAATCCGCACTCCCCCCAGCAAGGATTCCTCCCGGTGCTCCAAGTGGACTCCATGGGGAGCACGGGCTCCTCCTCCGGCGGCGATGACTGCCTCAACCCCGTGGTTTTTCGCGGCAGAGAGATCCTTTCTATCTACCCTCGACACGCAAACGATAATACTCCTCACTCATCGTCTGCATCTTCACCGACAGAGGATAGGGATGAGGAAAAACGGAATGCATCAACCGTGTTACACCCTCTCCCACGCCACACTCACTGCGTTTGACAGTTTTTGTTCGCATGCAGGAAAGAATTGAGGGATGTAACAAGTTGTTCCATTTATTTAATCTGCTTATAGGAACATTCCCAGCTGACGCGGGATTATATTTCACACATATAGAACTTTTTATATGGAAAGAAAGGTTTTCGAATGTATTCCCATATAATGTAGAATTTTTTTTCAGATAGGGGGTAAAATAATTCCAAAAAATTTTTTTTTCATGTAGAATTATATCTTATACGCCTGTATATACGCTTATAAATTACAAACAATAATTCGAGAAAAATATTGTGAAGAGTTCAATTTTCAAGAAAAATATTAAGATGGGTCCATTTTTGAGATAAACTATTTTGTGAAGAATCCGTTTTTATGATAAACTATTTCGTGAAGAATCCGTTTTTATGATTAACTATTTTGTGAAGAATCCGTTTTTATGATAAATTATTTTGAGAAGGAGCCGTTTTTACAATAAACTATTTTATGAAGAGTCCATTTTAGCGATAAACTATTTTGTGAAGGGTCCGATTTTAGGATAAACAATTTTGTAAAGGGGCCTTTTGCGATAAACTATTTAGTGAAGGATCCGTTTTTACAATAAGCTATTAAGTGAAGGGTCCGTTTTCACTATAAACTATTTTATGAAGAGTCCATTTTAGCAATAAACCATTTTGTGAAGGGTCCAATTTTACGATAAACTGTTTTGTGTATGGGCCTTTTGCGATAAACTATTTTGTGAAGGATACATTAACTATAATAAAGAGACCGTTTTAACTATAAGAAATTTGCGGAAATTTTGGGAATTTGTAATGACTTCTTTATTTAGAGGAGTAAATAATTATTAATCTTGAATCAAGCCCTGAATTGCAAATTAATTTTTTTCTGAACTTGTTATCAAGTTTGAGTACTGATTCTGAAACACGGGAAAATGAAGTTGGATTAACTTAAAATATAAGCTTTGAACATTCCTCCTGCATATGCTTTCTTTTTATGACTGTCTTAAATTCCTAGGAGTTATTCATGGCTGTTAGTTAAAGTTTCATTTACGATAGCCAGCGCCTTCCATAAAACTGCGCAAAAAGTGAAATTGAAAGAAATAAAAAAAGTTCGACAGTTTTTGAAAACGGAACCAAAAAATTCTGGTTCTCTTAATATTTAAAAAAATCACTCAAACTCTGCCTTGTTTTGGCTCATAAAATATGAATGGAAAGTGAAAATTATTCATCGATTCTAAATGATTTTTACTTACATAGAAAAAAAATCTCACCAAATTTGCGATTTTTTTTAAACAAGAAGTTTAATTATTTAAAAATATTTCTACTGTTAAAAAAAAGAAACAAAATTCTTATTAATACTTTTCAGCAAAATAGTAAATATAATTTTAAATTAAGACTACGCTTCGCTAAGACCTCGTAACCGCGTTTTTCCTTATTGGCGAAAGAGATTTAAGCAACAGCCTTCAATACAAACCAAAATAAAAGTAACATTAAGATAGGCTGAATGTCCTGAGAGAGCTAAAGAATCTGAATCGGGGAATGTCTATTAATGCATATGGAATGTGAAAACCGAGGCTATGGAGAAGCTGAATTTCGGAACGTTCACTTTATAGAAACAGAAAGAAAAAAAAATCTCAACTTTTCTAACCCAATTAATGTATAACTAAAATTAGGCAGTAATATGTAAAATGTGAAAGTGTTTACAGAAAAAACGAAGTATCAATCAACAGTAAAAAATGCGATCCTTAGTACTTGTTACTTAATTCACAACCGCAAATTCATCAGCACGAAGAAAAGATGTAAACTGATGACATGTTTTATCTGGCACTGATAATAAATAATTCCACAATTTTAACAAGTGGGGGGGGGGGTAGAAAGTGAAATAATTGGCAGGCGAAAAAGAAAATTGAATCAAGTTCGAGCTTATCGTTTGCGTGGGAGAAAATTACAACTTTATTTAAATCTCATAATTCAAATTAAGTGGGCATCATTCTAACAATATTGAGAATAAGGCAAGCAGTTATGTTGTAATTTTGTAATATTTTATTACGGATGGCTAAACTATGTAGAAGATAAATAGGCTTTAAATAACACCTTTTTAATGTTACGTGCTATGCGACTGTTTCAAGGATTTCGTTAAGTAAAGACCCTAGAATGAGTTTAAGCAATTCACATTTTGCACCCAACCCAAAAGACACGAGAACACCTTAACCAAGAATCAGAACAATTCCCCAATGAGGACTTTTTGGGCGAAACTAGTCTATATTTCAGCGTTTCCACATAATTTCAGAAAGAAGAAAAAATTCCCTGACTTTTCCAGGTATTTCAAAAAAATTTCGATATAAATCCAGACCCTATTTTGTCTATACCATGCAATTTTTTTTCATCGGAAAACTGATTGTTTATTTGTAAAATCAAATATTAGATCTTGAGAGCAACAATATATCATTGAATGTAAAAATTTCACTAAAAAGAGGCTTTTTTATAGCAAATAATAGTGAAAGATGTTAGATTTTTTTAAAAATCGAATCTCAATAACTGATTACTGACAATTTCTAAGACTGGCTATTTTCCGGGTGAGATTTACGAATTTTCTAGGTTTTTGTAAAAATATGCAACTTTTTCTGGCTATTTCCTGCTTTTTAGAGTGAAAATAAAATTCTCCGACAATTCCAGGTTTTCCCTGACCCGTTTGTATTACAAGGAGAGGAACACTACGACGCAGCAGAAACTCAAACCACACGAATATTTTTTCATCAGTATTTAGCCCAAGGTTGGACCACTTCTAAGCTAAGTTTGATTGAATTAGTGCATTAATTATATAATAATAATTTTTAATAATAATAATAAGTTCTTTGTGATTTCTTGCATTAGAAATAAAGACCGCAGACAAGAATTCTAATAGGGATTTCAAATAATAAATCCTTTTTCCATGTTATTTCATGATTCACACAAAATTTCGAATATAATAATAGAATAGCCTACTGAAACTAGTATTCTAGTATTTAATTTTAAATTGATATGAAATATGATTAATTACATTTTCAGAAAAAAATTAGAAATATTTTAATAATATTTAGTTTAATAAAAATTGATTATTAATAAAAATTAATTCCTGTTCAATTACTTTGATTTTGGGGGAAACGGATTAAAAGGGCCGGGAAAAGTGGAAAGTTGCTGCACGGAAAAATATTTAAACAGCCTTATTAAAATTTAATTGTCTTATTTTAAAATACAGAGCGAAAATAAAATAACGTGAAGTGCTTAGAGCACCATAACGCGTGATATACTATACGAAACGGGGAAAAAAAAGGCGTGTGATCACCAAAAAGAATATACGGTTTCAATTTCTAAATTCAAAAAAATTTTATAAATTAATTTTAAAAATTTAGAATTAAAAGTCAACGATAGGGGAAAATTTGACGCTTATATAAGCATAACATGTGCAATACATTAATAATTATTAGTCAGATGAAACAAGAGATAACATCATTTTATAAGTAATTAGCCTTTAATTTAATTTTTAAATATAGTTCAATATATCTGGCATATGTTTTAGTAATTGTATGTTATGCTTCAAATAAAACTCTTTCGGTGATTTATCGTACCTTTTTATACTCTGTTTAGATTGTAAGTCAAATAGTTTTACCCAGAACATAAGTGTTATGAGAATGTAAACATCCTACCTTATTTCATGTGCCTGTACAGGCAAAAAAAAGTTATATTTTTAGGGGGCAAAACAATTCGTATAAATCTATATGAATAAAAAATTGAATAAACGACAAGAAAAATATAGACAAAAAGTCTCAGAGAAGTGAGTCGAATTGAAATGTTGCAAACGATAACGCAACTTAAAGAATATCAGTTTCAGCAAACGATTTCTTTAAAACAGAATATGAGAATCTACCTTAAATGAGGTGAAGTGAAGAGAAAAACGCTTCTCTTTTTCCAATCTGTCTTCGAACGTGAGTTTTGTGGCCAAAAATAAATGGTAAAAATTCTCAGTATGAAAGGGAGCAGCTGCCTCGAAGGGCAAGAGTTTATTTTCCCTAAATGAGCCCCCAAATGAGAGTGTTTAAATGCTGACAGATGCGGAAATAGCCTCCGTGGACAAATTAAGGAATCATAACACAATGGAAAACACTACAGCTTTTCCCGGTTAATCCCAATCATGTGTAAGCTGTTAGCGGGCATTGTTTATATCAGCATTCGCCAAGAAAGCATTTATGTGAATTATAAATGTTTAGGACACTGTAAACACGGAAATAATAGAGAGAGAGTTAATGGTGAAGCTGTATGAACTTGCACAACAATGCAAAGCAGAGATATTTAATCGGTAATTTGAGAAACGGCGGGCATTGCTAAACATTTTTATTATAATATGTCATTGTTCCAAGACATTTAATATGTTTTTCAAAACTGATTTATTAAAGAAATAAAAAAAGGACCATATGTGTTTCATTATAACCCAAAGTAAAAAATTTAAATACTTAGATTACAGATGATTCATAACCTTGAATGGTCAATGTGTACTTCACATAAAAACAGTGCTGAGAGAGTACTTATCGTAACATAGTTCAACGATGGAATATCTATTTTTCGGGTTTGTCGAACACATAAAGAAAATATTCTTTCGACAAGTTTAGTTGATGGAAAAATGTTGAAATCACCGCATTTTAACCATTGGAAAAATTTATTTTTTCTAAGTTTTTCATATTCGCACATTTGTTGACTAAATCAACTTCAACATCATAATCACAATTAAAGAGTTCTAAGATAAAAAATCAGGCTAACATAATTATTAAAAAAAAATTAGCACAAAAAGATCAAATGAAAAAAAAAAGCAGACGATAATATTTTATTGTTTACCAGAGATTGAGTTTTTTTTAATATTTTCCCCAGAGTGCATTTTAAATGCTTTCACATAATATTAATTTAAAGTATTTTTATGATTAACTTAGTCATAATTACTCCCTTGTTGGTGATTTTAATATAAATGTGAATACTGAAGCAGAAAAAGAATTTTTCGACGTTTTAAGGAATGTATATTGGTTGGAATTAAAAACCAATCCAGCTCATTGGAGGACAAGAGAATAGGGCAAATATCAGTTAATGCAGTTATTGTAAGCCATGAAATGAAACAGTGTGACATTTATAAAAGTCTATCTAGAGAAAAAAAAATTCGTATTAAAGCGATCATAATTTTCTCTATTTTGTACCTAATCGTCATAACGTTTTTTTATTATTATTATTTGGTTTTTCGTGTAATTCTTGTTTTCGATATTATTTCCTCATGTTGATTTACAGCTCTTTTGAAAGTAATTTCCTTCTTAACTTTGCCCCAACAAATGTCTAAATTTAAAAGTTCTCCATAATAAAAAAAAATAAACTTCTGGTTTTTCGGTATGAAATGTTCTAAATGTGGGGTGTTCTGACATCCTGTCAACCTATACTTCAAATTTATGTTTCTCATTAAAAACATAAATAAATACTCCCAAGGCGCTGCTTGGAACTTCAAAAAGAAAGTAGAAAAGCGAAAAGAAAAACAGGCCTGGTGCAGAAAAAAGGGGTTTTCGGTTTCGATGACTGGCACCAGAGCGAAAGAAAAGGGTAATAATACTGAATGCTCACATCTGTTTTGTGGGTTGTGTTGTGTGTGTGGGGTGGTGAGTCATCTTTTCACATAATGGAGAGAGAGATTCTCTATTCATTATTTGTGAACTGCAAGTGATGTTTCTTTCAGTTGTAGGGAGTGTTTTTGGTTATCATCGAGTGCTTTATTTCCACCCGTAACTGTATGTTAGCACGCAAACTGCCTATTGTGAATGAGTTTTTACATGTTTCTGTTGACTTCTTTCCATCTTTTATTTTGCTGCGTATTTTACCTTTTTAAATTGTGGGTAATAAAAGATCTAAAATGCAGATAGCTTTGAGAAACATGTTTATTTATTGATTAGCTTATATTATTTTTTTGTTTCAAGTGATAAATTCATACAATTTTTAACAGTCAGTAGGACCTAAGACAGATCGGGGCAAATGTTGCTATAATGGCAATTGAAATATTTGTTGATAACGATTAATTTATGCTAAACAGTAAAAGATTCAATCGTTTAAACATTTAGATTTTTTTTCTTCTCTCTGTTGAAGACAATTTTAACCTTAACATAACATGCTTAAAATGAAATATAATTGAAATGATTATTAAAAAAATATGCTGTGTCGTTTTCTTTTTTTTTCTTTTTTATAAATTATTGTTTAAATAGAAAAAAGTTGGAAACCAGCTATTATTTAATTTTTCGAACCTGGGATCTTCCACGTACTAGTCCCATTCCTTGACCATTATACAGGCCACTCGGCTTATTTTGTCACTTTATTTTTGATCGTTTAGTCTTCGTCTTAGTTTCGTCATTCTAGTTAACGATCTTCCACAATCCAATACGATGAAGTTTCGAGTTAAGGAAACATTTTCGTCATACAATTGAGACTTCGCGTTTCGTCACGCATCCCGAGATTTCTAGACGAAATGACTCCCAAAATTAACTAAAAGCAACTCAAGGATTGCTGAATGGTCAAAAGTGAGAGTTTCTCTGCAGAGTATCAATATGACACAATCTTAGACTATTTCATGAGAAAAAAAAATAAAGATCAAATTGATTCAATTTCTTCTTTAAAGAAAATAGCAACGGAGTAGTACACAGAATAAAGTTACATGACATTTCCAAGAAAATTTAACTCTAAATTAAAGAGGACGCAACCACTACGAACGTAACAAGTACAGGTTAAGTTAGGTTAATCAGTCCTGGTTAAACAGTTATAAAGTCTGGGTTAATTAGTCTTAATAGTATAATTTCTTATGGTTACCATTTACCAGACTGCGGCACATTTTCCTAAAATTATATCGAAAAATTCTTTTTACCGTAAAACAAAATAACGTCAACTATATTAGTATAATACTTCATAATAGAAAATAAAAATTGCTGGAGAAATATGGCAATAATAAGTACGATTTTTAACTCAGTTTATTTTATAGGAAATAAATCTCAATTCTTAAAATATCTATATCTAATCTTATCATCGTAAGTCCAAAAAGGTTTTCTTCATGCTTTTAATTTTGGAATTTAAAATCGACAATGTTAATCCATCGCAATTTACAACTTGATTAAACAAAGAAAAGACAACTAGATCATTACCATAATAAATTAATTTAAAATTTTTATATTTTTTACAAAACTCCGGCTATGCTTTTTCAAAGATTAAAATAAAGTGGAAAAAAGAAATCGAAGAAAAATTAAAAGTCTTAGTAGATGGAAAACCATTAGTAGTCTTAAGTTAATGCTCAGAAAATTCCATAATACATGAAATCCGAATACGGTTAAAGGCAGGAAACGTAGGCATTTATAAAACGATCGGTTTCTTGACAGACGAGAGGAGGATTAAGTGTCTTTTCCATTAATTAGTTTAACGGTTTTGGCAACAGATAAAAGCGAGAATCATTTATCAGTTGGGACTAGGATAAATGCCCACTAGACATTAGAATTTTTTCCAGGCTTCGTATATTGAGCAAACGATTTTTTTGGTCACTTATTTATGAAGGATCCAAGGGGATTTTTGTTTTCATTTATTATTTTGTCATTCTATAAAAAATCCACTAGCTGGAAAACAAGAAAGATGATCTATCTGTTATGTCGGACATAAAGAATTATTCATTACTCAAAGAGACGCTGGAGCAAGGCCATTCTATAAAAAGAATGATGATCGAATGTTTATTCTAATATGCGAGTGGCAATGTTTCTTGTTAGAGAGTGTAGATCAGATATGGAAATAAAACATATTGAAATAAATATTTTTATAAGGAAGACACAAGTCTTAATTAGTAAAAGAAATAAATCTTATTCCATCAATAAATAAGGTGTCCTCTAAACGCTGCTCCTGTCTTATTATACACGTGTCTTATGATGCACGTATTGTCCAGAATGAATTTCTTATAATTTACAATGCGCTAATTTTAGTTAGGTAGCAAAATATGCAATGAAAAAGAAACGAACACGTTTACACCAATACAGTCTTTAAAACAAACCTATTCAATAGTAACAGAAACAAGCATATCGACATCATTCAACAGTAGTAGGATAATATCGGAATTTCAATGTCGCGAAATATATCACCAGGAAAGTCTCGATATTTCAGGATAAAATCAGGATCAACTAATTTAAATTATTTTTATCGGTTAATATTTTCGTCACTCAAATGAAATTTATGAAAAACTCACGATAATATTGTATTTGATAATTAAATGATCGATAATACTAGCGATATTTCCATAGTCGAAAATTAATCAAAATTCACTATATCGTGATACATAATATAATAATATACTGGCTAAAGTTTAATGGAAAATAATTATTTTAGTCGATAATGATCAAACTAATATCGTTATCATAAATACTCGCTACATAGCATTCAATTTGTATCGTTGTCAATAAGAATTAAAATGTTATCATAGTCGATAATATTCAAGGAACTATATTAGTTATAATTATTAAATATCATAAATTCGATTTTTTAAGAATATCGATATTACGTCTTTAATCTTCATCTTTTGAATCCAACAAGAAGGTTTGTAGTGTTCGGAGATAAAAAGGAAATAACGCGTTTTTACGTGATAAAATATTGGAATTTTGTTTTTCACAGTTCGCATCTCATTTCTATAGTATAAAAATGATGTTAACAGGCATTCAGGTTTTGTTTTTGTGAAAAACCTACTCATAATTTTGTGAAAATGAGATCCTAATATTGCTAAGAATCACAAAAACCAGTAGTTAGAGAAACGTACTTTTCACAAAACCAGTTTTGTGAAAAGTACATTTTGAAGAAGAAGAAATAGTGAAAAATCTGTTCATTAATTTCAGAATATTTTGTTCCTGTATAAGGGGTCCTGTTTTTATGAAATAAGCCCATAAATCATGCTCTTCACGAAGTGTTCGTTTTAAGATTATGAAATAAACACATTACGGATTTCGTTTTTCATTCGAAAAGTTTTGTGAAAGGTTTTGTGCTATTTTAAAGAATGTTTTTTTTCAGTCTTTTTTTTTTATCACAACGTAAAACTGATTTCAAATCAAACAATAAAACTTTCAGTATTAAATATTATTCAATTTTAATCTTTATTTTGAAATTGAAAGTTTTCTCCTAAATTCGAAATGTGTCAGGGGAAGCATAATTTTTTTTGTCGCGAAACTGAAACTAAAAAAAATATAATGCGATTTTTTGTGGGTTTTTCTACAGTACTTGTTATTCAAAACATTTTACAGACATGATATTTTCTTTTAATTACAGTTTTTTCAAAAAAATTTTATATCTATTCAGCTATACTATATTATATTAAACTAAAAACTAAACAATATTTTTTTTAAATAATTATTAAATTTTCGTCACATACAAAACATATCGGGACAAATTGTGGAAATGGCACACTTTCTTACACAATCAGTCATTTTTTAATAGCAAAAAATTTATTCTAAAAAATTACAGTAGATTTCATTAAATAACATATTGTTCACTGTGTAGAAAATATTACATTAATGCGAGTATTGCATAGTCCTTATGTTCAATTTGAAGGCGTTCAGTTTATGTTTTGCCGCATACGTTTATTCTTAAATAATTATTATTGTTCATTGAAAAAAAATATTAATATATTTTTATATTAAGGACATCAAAACTGTTTTAAATACGAGAATTTTAATTTCACAGACGAGACTTAAATTCGCGAGATACATCATTTTTATTTTCCAGAGTAGAACCAAGAGAGAAACAGGGAAGAATAAGTTGGAGAAATTTCTTTCATTTCTCGTCGCCATGGTAAATGCAGTTTTCAGTCCAGATAAGCTCATATCTTAAATAAATGTCAATAAAGACATAAGGCGTGGAAAACCACCTTGGCAAAGGTCATTTTCTCACAGTTCTTTCTCTTTAAAATTTTTTATTCTAATTAGACACCGAAAAAAATTTGAAAATCATAAAAGTTAAGAAAAATATCATTAGAACAACAATTCTACGCTTTTTTAAATTATTAATATTATTATTTTTTTAAAAAAAAAATATTGCTTGAAAAAATTAAGAAATTCTTAATTTAACAAAAGTTAACAAGTAACAGAATAAGGAAAATAAATTTATATCTTAATTTACTCTTTTCATTTTTTTTCCCTCTATGTTTTATGTGGGGCTAATTCGATTACTAAGATAGCTTACGACACGAAAAAAAATGAATAAAGAAACCTTTCATTTATCAGAAAATGTACGGAAATTTTTTTATAATCGTTATCATAATTTGCTGACATCCTCATCGATTAACATAATTCCAAACGATTTCTGAATTTATATTATTGTTTCCGGCTATTTCGAGCATTTGTTTAATTATTGTAAATGAAATATTCATTAAATTTTTTGAAACAAATAAAACTTGATTTTCTAGATTCAGGATGTTTCTAACAGATCGCCCTTTAGAGATATTTTTAGAATATTTGTGAAAATAAAAGAACAAAACATACAGATTTTGTAATCAATATTTTCCACAATATTTTGTTTATTAAAGATAAAGCAATAATATAGAGGGTACGAAAAACATTCATTGGAAATTCGCATTCCGTTTTATTTTTTTATAAAACTATCAGAACATCGATTTTAACTACAAAAACAAACAAAAAAGAAAATCATATCAACACATCTTGCAGCAAAAATGTTTATATTAAAGCACTTCATCACAATGATCAATCATAAGAACTTTAAACTTAGAACTTGCCATTTCAAAGCAGACAGGAATAATTCCAAAATAGACCAGTAAATAACAGAGGTTCTGGACATAATACGATAAAATTACCCAATTTTATCAGCAACTTTTCACCAAATAATCGTTTCTTTAAATAGCAAAAGATCTCTGGAGGATTCAATTAAGTCGCCAACAATCGAATAAAAAAAGACAGGAAAAAGCTGCCACCAAGAAGCAATCCATCAGAAAGGAAGAAGCTGGCCGCCCACTGGAGAAAAATAGAAGGAAGGAAAGAAAAAAGCTGGGGGGCATTCTTTTGTGACATAAAAGAATTTATCAGGTGTCGTTAGTGAGTGAACAAAAGAAGACACCTTTGGAACATTCGAAAAGCAGATGTGAAGGCGAACTGATAGCCTCTTTCTACCCACCAACAAAGTTTGACAAAAGGATTAAAAGAGGAATTTTACTGGAAAGAAAGGAGGAACCTCTGGGAATGTAACAGAGATGGAATGTCCGGCAAGACGAATCTATAATGGCCTCTTTAAGTGTGGAGAAAAAAAATTAGGGATGTGACAGTAAATGCCAGAAAACGGTCTTTACAGGTGATTACTAAGTAATAATGTATCGAAATCAGCATCCGCAACTCGTTAACCCATTATAGTAACAGTTCTTAGGGAAAGTAAAAAAAGACAGGAATTAAAATTTTGAATTCGTCTATTTCAGGGGGTCTGTCCAGACATTTTGCGAAAGGTCCTGTTTTCGTAAAATCGTGAAAAAACTGTTCATAATTTGTGAATATAAAATAAGAGTTCAGTCACATTCTTTCAACCTGCTATTGTGAATTTGTGCAATTAAGGTCCTGTTAATGCAAAAATTGCTAAAAACCTTTTCAAGAAGTTTTTAAATTTTAAATAGATACGAGATTCTGCTCAACAATTGCTGCTACTAAATTAGCAGGGGTCTGTCCAGACATTTTGTGAAAGATCCGTTTTTCGTGAAATTGTGAAAAATTACTCACATTCTTTCAACCAGGGTCCGTTTTTATGAATTTGTGCAAATAGGGTCCGGTTATTGCAAAAAACTTTTTCAAGGAGTTTTTAAATTGTAAATAGATACAAGATTATGCTCGGCACTGTAAAATTATAATAAAAAAAAATTAAATTTTCACAGCAATTGCTGCTGCTAAATTAGAGATGCAACATACAAATATTTGGTATTTAGCCTATACTGCTGAACGCAGAATATTCATTTCGGACGAATAATGGAAGAACCGTCTGCGAAGAGAGAACTTAATTCGTTTACATCCATCTTTCTTGTTTTCTGCTCTGGGAAGGGTTTATTCGATTAACAAAACAATAATGAAGATAAACAAATTTGTGAAGGGTCCGATTAAAAGAAAAATCATTTTGTGAAGGGTCCGTTTTCAAGTTAAAATATTTTGTGAAGGGTCCGTTTTTATGAAAAGATATTTTGTGAAGGGTCCGTTAACGGACTCAAATTTCTTTTGAACAGACCCCTGATTAGAGATGCAACATACAAATATTTGGTATTTAGTCTATACTGCTCAAAACAGAATATTCATTTCGGACAAATAATGGAAACAAAAACACTCACATTTTTAATAATATCAATTGACATATTTTAAATAACACAACTTAGTCACGTATCACTTTTACTGTGTTACGCATTAAGTAAACTTAAACAATTCTTAAATTTATAATATTTTATTTAAAAAAACTAAAAGAAAATAATTTTAATTTACATAATATTCTATTAATTAATTTTAAGAATAAATAAAATTGAACAATTATTTATTCACAAAAAAAAAAAATTAATAAGAATGAGCACACGATGTTTGTTTTGTGAAAGTTGAAATATTTTCTTAGAATACTACATTTGGAATTTAAACTTAGGGAAACTTAGTTTGTCTAGAACCGTCTTTCTTCACNAGGGTTTATTCGATTAACAAAACAATAATGAAGATAAACAAATTTGTGGAGGGTCCGATTAAAAGATAAATTTTTTGTGAAGGGTTCGTTCTTATGAAAAGATATTTTGTGAACGGTCCGTTAATGGACCCAAATTTCTTTTAAACAGACCCGTGAAAAATATAATCGAACTCGTTTATAACGTACACGAAGAGACCACAATATTTGCTCGTAGCAACCGAGTTCGTAAAAAAATGTTTATAGTTATATATACTTTGAAATTGAAGATATTACATTATACTCTCGATATCTCAAAATTGAAGGGACGCAAGAAGAAAAAAAAATGAAAAATGGAGATAGCGAGTTTCAGAGTTAACAAGTTCAAATATAAATGTGTTCTAAAAAGTAGAAAAATATATTCTAAAATATAACTCTAAAAAGTAGAATCATAAAACATAAGAATAACTACTATTAAATATGTATGTAATGATAGTTGACTATATGTCTAAATACAACAATGATAATATTATTCTTGAAATTAAGACAAAAATAAATATGCATTAAATAGAAAAGAATTGGTTTACAATAAACTTAGTTTGTGATTTTTCCGAAAAAATACAATTTCTATTTCGAAAAAAAATTCGACACAACAAGGTTTTGAGAAGAAACTCTTCGACATATGAATTCAAGTTAACATTAGGTGGATATATAATGCCAAGGAAAAAAATATTTTTTTGACATAAAAAAGGTTTACGAAATATCGAAATTCGAGATATCGAGAGTGTACTGCACTACTTAATTTATTTTTTATTTCTGCTCAAAAGAAGTTAGTTTATTTGCTTTGAGCTGTCTTATTGGGGTAAACATTTTATGAATTACAAAAATTTTGCTCGCAAAAAGCAAAATTTGCTCGTTAGGAGCAAACTAAGCTAAAATAAACTAAATATTGTAGCAACTAAGTATTTCTGATTTCCTATCTAAATTTGGATTCTTGTAAATCAGGGTTCGCTATAAGCGAGTTCGACTGTATTTTCCTTCAGAATAAATTAAAGTTGAGATTTGAGAAGTTGAATAAATTTCAAAACTGGAAAAATTAGCAATATTTTATGCTTGTGAATTCATAGATCACTTTAAGAGAAATTAGCGTCCGTTAATACAGGACTCAATTTTCCAAAATTCACATAATTAAGAATAGGTTTTTCGCAATTTCACAAAAACTGACGTTTCGCGAAACGTCTGAAATAACCCCAAAAACTGTTACACGTTAGGACAACTAATAAACAATTTGCACAGTTGTAGCATGTTTTTCAACACAACAAATTTATGACAAGATAATTTCAATTTGAATACATAACTGCGCCTACTATATTACTTTTATTATTAAAATTGCAATATGCTTCGTAGCGAGTAACAGAAGAAGGCAATTAACAAATTTCGATTTAAAAAAAAGCAAAAGCTTTGCCAGGTAAAATATTCATAAATATATGATTTTTCTAATAAACAGGAATACTACACATAATATAAAGGTTACGATTATTGCATATCGTGAAAGTTTTTTCAATGTTTTAAGCAGATTCCCTTTTTCAATAATTTTTTTTTTTTTTTTGAAATTTTACAAAAATTATTTTATTTTTTCAGATAATGTAAATTTTCATGAAGTTTGGATCTTTGATTTTTAAATAGAATTAATAAAACAACGCTTACCTTTGCGTAGTCTAATGGCAAATTGTCCTCAGGACACGTAAACACTCCCTCACTGCAAAGAAAGAAAGAAAAAAATTAACAAACTGAAAAAGAAAGTAAAAATAAATAAAAACTCGTAAATTATCGTAGCAATTACATGGTTCCGTTTTTCCATTTGTAGTACACAACTTTCTGATCGTAATACCGTTGCTTAAACATAGCCATCCTTCAATCACAAATCAAAATTTTATTAAAAAATAAATAAAAAAATTATTGAAGACTACATAACGCTTATAATTTCTGGAATTTTCCTTTTTTAAGAAATGAAAATGGATATCTTCCTTATTATTAGAATATCTAATAAAGAAAATTAATAAACAACTGATCGTCTGCTTTTATTAATCACGAAAACAGCAAGCACAAAGTTAAAAAGAAATCGACTTTCATATTAAAAATATATCCAAAAAAAATATTAAAGACTACATAACACTTATAATTTCTGCAATTTTCCTTTTTTAAGAAATGAAAATGGATATCTTCCTTATTTTTAGAATATCTAATAAAGAAAATTAATAAACAACTGATCGTCTGCTTTTACAAATCACGAAAACAGCACAAAGTTAAAAAGAAATCGACTTTCATTTTCCATCTCTCTGAACTCCCAACTGAGTTAAAAGTCAAGGACTTCCCTGAAAGCGATATGAAAAGAGAGGGCAGAGATTGTCATTTTGTAGCGGGTGAAAATAAACAACTTAAAGTGAATATAAATGGCTTATCAAAAAGTAAACCATAAAGGGTCCAAGTGGAAAATAAAACCAGTTTCAAAGGTCACCTTACAACAATCAGTGGCGGCAGTGGGGGTGGGGGTAGAATGCTTTATATTTGTCCAGCAGCTGTGATGCCACTTCAATTTGTAGGAAAAAGATAAAAATTTATACCAAGATAAGAGAAATGCAAATAGTGTGATAAGAATCTCAAATGGGTGACTTTTTTATCCCAAATAAAAGAAAACCGCTAATTCTAAATTTTTTTTAAACGGGTTTATAAACATAAAAAAGGAAATATGTTGGTAATAAATATGAAGAAATAAAGAAATATGTGGATAATAAAATATGGTAAAAGTGGAGATTTTACACAGAAGATTTAATTATTTACAAAATATCGGTAATTAAAAATATACAAATCATTTAAAAAAAATGAAATATAATAATTGCAATCAACAATATATAACGAATAACAATTCTTAAATATCAAAAATGCTTCTCAGAATATTTTTCCCCAATTTTCAATCTATTGAAACTCATCATCAGGTATCAGATGGGCATATTTGTTAGCCACTCTTTCAGGGGCGCCCTATTTGGTGGGCTAACGCTGCTCCCTCATTAAGAACAGAAAATATGTATTATTCCATCTCTTTTACAGAAACTTTGTAGAATAAATCCATACTTTTTATTTACACGTTTTTATCACAGCTCGTCTTTAAACTCAGAAATTTAACGTTGTGCCACATATAAAATGTTTTTTACTAAGTCCTAAAATTTTTCAGGTGAGATAAAAAACTGTTTTAGGCGTCAGTCGGAAATTTTTTAGGCGACGCAATGCTGCTAAGAATTCTCAAGGTTTTCCTTGTGAATGGAGAGAGGGTGAAAAAAATAATAAAAATTCCCATTCTTTGGAAAATTTGGCAGCATTGGGACATGGTAGATGTTCATATGCAACAAGTAACTAACTCCTTCCTGATTAATTAAATTCTTTAAAAAAATTAATTAATTGTTTTTATCTATTATTTTTGAATAGGGTAACATACCACATCCTAACAAATTATATTTTAATTGCCTCATATATAACACATAAATTAATAGATCAAATCAAGAATTGAAATAAATTTTTTTAAAAAAATTAAAAACTGTAAGGTATAATTAAGAATGTTTTTCCATAGAAAACTAGGTGAGGAAGAAGTCACTATCAGAGTAATTTGAAGGGGTAGTGATAACTCTAATTTTGTAAAATAAGTAAAATAAATGATAAGAATTATAAGATAAGTATAAGAAATAATGACAAGCAAAAAACAAACAAAGAAATAAATGTATAAATAGCATAAATAAATCGATAAAATAAACTAATAAAAAAAAACTGAGATAAGCTAAGAATTTTGCTGATAAATAATGACATTCTTTTATCTCTTTTCTATGAATTTATTTATATTTGATATGATAAGTATAACAATAATATTATTACCTGTATTAAATAAATACAATAGAAAGTAAAATCTATAAATGCAGGCTAATGCACAAGTGCTAATCTTTTACAAATAACATTACGAGTGAAGCCACGAGAAAACCGTAACACAAAGAACTTTTGTTAGCGGCAGCCACCGCCAATCAGCAATCGTGAAAACGATAGGATCTGAAAACAAGTTAAAGCATGATCATACAGTTAACTAAATCTAACCGGTTAAATAAAAACCACATTTTTTGGTTCATGATCCACATATTTATAATTTTTTAAGGTAAATCAATTTGGCATACTGAAATTAATAAATTGTATACATATGATTAATTAATAACTTGGTATTTAATACGAAACAATCATATTTATTAACTATAATCAAATCTTTGAGCAAATTTTTTTAACTACAATTTAAAATCAATTTTACATTTTGAAGCAATGAAGAAAGTAGATAAATTAAAAATAAATATTTAATTAATAATTAAATATTTATTATTTATATGGGCTTACTAAAATGTGACAGTTTACTTTGTAATGGATTTTAAAACAGTTAAGGTTTTATTTATTATTCGTTGATATTTTAAAAGTTAATAAATTTTAATTATAAATAATTAGCTCTAATTGCAGTAAAAAAAATAAAGGATAAAATTATAAAAAATTAAATTAATTATAAAAAATCATACAGTGGCGTGAAATAAAATACTTAATTAAACAAATATATTAATAATAATAATTTAAATGGCGAAACTTTTTTCAAATTATTTATTAATTGGCTGAAGTGAACATTTGAAATATGGAGATTTTTCAAAAAATGAGCACAAAAAGTAATAATTTTAAAGTAATATAACTTGAATGCTAAGTGCTTGTTAAAAATAGCTACAATAAGTAAGCAATCACCGCATCATCCTGATAAGTAATATTAAAAAAATCACATTATTCGGTTTATGAAACAAATAAAATCGTGTTAATAAACAACTAAAAATATTTGTAATTATAATATTTAAACAAATAAAAAAATTATATATCTAAATAAATAATAACAATTGCTCATATTTCACTGTGTATTATCGGATATATAGTTTGGATTTTAAATGCCAAGTTAAACACTAAAAATAGATAAGTAAAACAAACTAACCTAGAACAAATCGAACCTTTCTTTGAACGGCGCTTTTCGTTTCCTACAAAACAGCTAATCATAATCGTCTGATGAAATCTAAAACTAATGTGAAACACAAACCGCAAACGATAGGCGCTACAGGTAGAATAAACAACTGCCACAAGAATCCGCCAGTAAACGGGTCGAGTTCAACTCTGGCGACAACATGTACAAACTTGCTTGGAACGAAGCGAAACTATCCTTCTGAAGGGTAAGAGCAAACTGAGGAAAAAATCATGAATGAATGCTTGCGTAGTAAAAACCTGAACAACAGGTGGGTATCCTTTCCTCTTCAGTGTTGCTCCCCCCTTCCCCTACCTCATTCGTGATGTTTTGGGAGTCGTCTGATATCAGCTGATTCTTTTTCCTCCCAGTTACCTATCGTTTTCAGTTTCCTTTATATTATCGTAGACGCACGATTTTTTAAATTTTTTTTTTTAAATAGAATAATAGTTTAACTGTGTGAAAGCACTGTTATGAAGTTCGTATGTGATTTAAATATAAATAACAATGGAACAAATAAACTGGTTATCTAATCACGGTTATGATTATTTTCTTTGTCTAATTGGAATTTTAAATTGTTTCAGTATCAAGTTAAGTCCACAGAGATAATTAGTAAATGGCTTTCAATAAAAGTTTTAAGTTAAAAATAATTAAATAATAAAAGCTTTTTTATATAATAATAATCCTGAATATAAATAACACTTATTGTTAGTCGTTATTAAAAGAATGAAAAATAGATAAATATAAAAAAATTTCAAGATCTTTAAGAAATGTTTACAAGTTCACTCAAATGAAGAAAAAAAGAACAAAATAAGACATTCTACAATAATTATTATGAGTCAAAAACGAAGAAAGTGTTCCCTCTTCTAAAAACAAGCCAACAACAAACCCGCTCTCCTGCTTACGTAAGTAAATCCCAACATCTCCCTTAGTTCTTTGCTTTAACTTTCACTAATACTATATTAATCTAATTTTAGGACTGAATTAAAAAAATACTTATTATAAAGAAAAATTAACGTTTTAATACATTTCATAAAGTTTTAAAACTACTTAAAGGCATTTTTCAAACCCCAAATTCCATTTTTATTTCAAATGTTTACCAGTGTGATTTTTTCTAATGCTAAGCCTTTTGCTACATACTTTTTTCTTTCTTTTTTTTCTGCTTAAATAATGAAAATAACTAGATTTTATTTAGGCACTTACGTAAGCATTGCTCACATTTCTCCTACCCTCCTTGTCAGCAATAAATAAACAAATCACAAAACCTCTCCTTCTTTCGATGCTTACGTAATAATTGAAGGGCCAAAAATTTGATTCCTTGTCAGTTTATCATATTTTTTTTAATATCTTTCCAACGTTCAACAGCTTTGCTAAGAGTTCTTGATTACATTTTCTTTAAAGTATTTCCTCGTAATGACTTTTAAATTATTGTTGCTATATTCTTGCTTAATGCGTATCTTTTTCTAAAGATAAAATTGCGCATTAATGAACTAAAAATAAAAAAACTGCATTTAATTTGTTATTGTTATTATTATTTTTGACAAATTTATCACAATCGTTTGATAACGAAATGTCAGCTCAACAGTAACAGGCAGTATCGGTTTCACATTTATTTTAAGATCACTTCGTCCAGTATTTAAGGTCGTTTGCAAATGAATAGTTTATATATTTTTTTTGGTTTTTCGAATGTAATCAAAATCGATTGCTTACTGTTCTATCGATTTCGTCATTAGCTCGTTAGTTGCTTACATTTCGAAAAATAAATCTCATAAATAGTTCATAAAATTAAAATTGTTTACAACAAAGCATAAATACAGATATATTATTTTGTGTTCTTCAATGATGACGTAATTTGTGCTTTGCAAAAATGGTATCTAAACTCTATGCACCAAATTAATTAATTTTCTTTTATTATGTTAAGAATAAAAACATTTCTCCCCTAAAAATACCAGATGTATTGATGTCTTTTTAGTCTGAAGTCTTTAGTTTAAATTTAACGAACAGCGAAACTTATTGCTCACTGCTTACTTGAATATATTAAAATTAGCTTTTGTACAATTTACAAATTCGTACTATCACAAAAGTGTCTTTTTTAATAGGCCAGCTGAATACCCGCATTTCATATATGGTTTAAAAAAAAAGTTAATAATTAATAAATCGGTATTAAACTACGCATTTCTGCCACGAAATTGAATGACACGAGCGACGCAATAAAATAAATATTAAAAAAAAAAAGGATCCAATTTTTTTAAATCAAAATTACGATGAACTATATTCAGTATTATTCAGCAGCGAAAATGGTGGAATTGGTCGCAACCTACTCATATTTAAAATTTACAGCAATCAAGAAATTTTCCTTATTAATTTTGCCCTTTAGGATAATATTTTTTTTTTCATTACTAATATAATTATTTATGACTTGCTGATGCCTGCGACCTTGTCCGCGAGGAAGTACTTTTCTTTATTTTAACTATTTTCAAAAGATGTTCCCGATATTGTCTAAGGTCTCTATGTATTGAATTTTTTTTCACTAGAAATGTCATATTTTATTAATAGAAAGTTTTTTTTTTTAAGTGATTTTTCAATAGGATAAAAAATAATAAATGGAATAAAAAACTTTATTTAATTAATTTTTTTAGAGTGCTTATTGCGAGAAAATGTTTTAGGTATGTATGTATGTTTGATCTATAGGGTTGCCAAAATTTAGGCAAAGTTACGAAAGTATTAGCGAATTCTATAGATTATGAAGTTAAACAAAAGCAGCAAAATCAGCGGATTTTCAAGCAAATTTCATCTCTCTCATTTTCCCCCTAGGTGGTTGATTTTCTAAAAACGTTGAAACACATATTTCTTTCTTTCTGGTCAAAAAACTAAACATGAATTTTCATTATGCTTGTTTAAAAATCGATAGATTTTGAAACAACCTTTCAACCTTTATTTAACTCCATAGGGGCAGAATATCAAAACATAATTTCTTAGTGGGTGCCTACGTCATAAAAGGAATCCATTGTCCAAATTTCATGTTTCTAGCTTAATGAATCCGTTAGTCTGTCAGTGCATGTCTTTTTATGTATAAATAACCGATGGCGATGGGTTTACGTTATTTAAGTTTATGGAAGCATCACCACCCAACCATGGCTCAGCCGTAAAATATCCACTTTGGTGGGCGGATCATAGGTTAGAGTCCATTTGCCGTCGGGCTAACCGTGGGAGGTTTTCATGGTTTTCGTTACCATATAACGCAAGTTCTCCAAGAAGGTAAAATTTCTCCCAATACTTTATATAGGAGTTCCCTTGTCTTCTGGATTGGGTTCAAAATTACAAGGCTACGCAGTTGAACATTGGCAGCCGTAAACCCAAAAAATTGGGTCAGCTGTTCAACAACGGTTATAAAATAGACTAAAATTTGTGTTTAATAAATCATTTGTTGATAAGTTAAATTTACGTTAGTTTTACTTATAGCTTGGTAACGGGCATCATACAAGCATAACTTTAAATATAATCAATACGCGGTTCCATGAAAGCCTTCGAAAAGCTAATTCGGATGTATGACTCTAACGTGAGTCACATGCCATCTTAGTTGATTTTGCTTGAGCTTACTTGACATAATATTTCCAAAACTAATAAACAACTACTTTGTCATAAAGAAGTAATTAATTTCATTAAATTAGCAACCGATAGAATACGACAACATTTTCTTTCACTCAAAAAGTAGTAAACAAATGATAATGAATTAACCAATTCAAAAAAAAAAAAAAGAATAATTTTACTGTGAGCAATTGACGTAAGATTTACAATACCTGTAATCTAACAGTGAAGTAAGAGTCTTGAAATTTAATTGAAGTCAACCAGTACAGAAATTCGCGTTAAACTTCCAATTTATTTTTTATTTACAATTCTAATATTCGATTTCTTATTAATAATGAAGCAATTAATTTCGAAAAATTAGGAAATAGAATGCGAAAGCGACATCTTCTTTCCCTCAAAAAGTGCAAAGCAGACGATACTGAATCAACCAACTTATATAAAAAAAGAGAGAAAGAACGTCATAAAAATAAAAGAACTGAAGTGAAAAGAAAAACAAAAGTTATTCTTTATCGGAGCAGAAAAGAGGATTGTGTTCTTATTCATTAGTGAGGATGACGAGGATTAAAAAAAAGGGGGAAATAAATATCACGATTGCGTCACTGACAATTAATTTTCCGATGTAACACACATATCCCGGATATCAGATGCTATGCGTTTAATTAACTTTAATTAGACGATACAGCAGTTGTTCAAGCGTTACGGTTGAAGTTTTTTTTTTGTTATAAGTCACCAATTTCTCACTTTGTCAACAGAATAACTAATTTAAAGGATCAAACATATATATTTTAGCTAAAAGGTAAAGTAAACGTGCATGAATTGGATTTTCGTGATAAGCCTAACTGTAATGAATCACTGCGTTTATTGATTTTTAAATTAACACATTGTTGCCAAAAATAAGAATGCAATAATGGAACATAATTGCGTGTCTGATATTTTACCAGTGGTGTATAGAGTATTGATCCATCGATCCATGACAAATACTTCATAATCCATGATTTTACTGCAAAAGAACCGTTTTCAGCCCGTCATTGTACCCTCGTGTATTGTATTTTTATAATAATAATTGGAACATTTTTTCGCTGTACACTGGTAGGAATCTTGTTTCGTATTGAACAATAATATCGTGACCGAGATAGCCAGGTTGGTAGGGCGTTGGACCCATGTCTAAGAGGACGTGAGTTCGATCTCCGCCGGCAAAAGACGTAAGACAAAGAAGCCGTAAATGGTGACTAGTGCACGTTAAATCTGTCGAGTCACGAAGTCCTTCATCTTCCCATGACAAATCATATCTCTGGTGGTATTGAATTATAAATTGATCCTTCTCCAATGAAAGTCAAAATTTCAATCTGTGGATGAATAAATGGATGTATACATGAGTTCGCCCGGCTGTGACGTGTGAGTTTCTGATTTTCCCTTTTATTCAGTTTTGTTACGGTTATTATTCCACAAAAATAGGTTTTGAAAAAAAAAAAAACTTATTTTTGCATTGAAAATATTGCGTACCTTTTAGCATAGATAGAAAATAAAAGTAAAATCACTATTTATTTAGCAATTATTGAGTTGTTGAAAGTATACCTAATTAAACTTCAATTACGTTTCGTTTATGGAATTTCTTATAGGAAAACTTAAACAAAGAAAAACACGAAACAACCTGCTCAAGGCTGTTCAAAACGCGCAAAATTTATTTTTCATAGTGAATGAGCTCAAAGAGCTTTTCAAGGACAATGGATGATGAAAATTTTGCATTATGGTTACCATATTCTGCTTTTTTTTTTTTTTTTTAAATCGTTCTTTCACACTTTTTTTTTGTGAAAATAATTGCACGTTTATTTATTTAAGTAAAAGCTTAAAATGAAATCAATAATTACAACTAGCTTAAAAAGTATTCAAAATAGATAGGTGAAACAAAATTGTTTAGAAAAGTTACATTTTTAAAATCAATATCTTAGCTTCACCCCCTAAACACTCACATCATAATTTCATGCGAACAAATTTTAAATAAATATAATTGACTTCATGAGTTAAAATTAAACTACTCCAAAAGCTATCTAAAAAAGAAACTGATAACATACATTTCAGCAAAAAAATTACACTGTAAGTTTAACAGTATATGTGCCGCATTATATGTATAGGTCACAAAAATTATAACAGTATATGTCATAAAAAATCTAAACAAAAAGTAAAGAAAAAAAATAAAAATAATCATATTATAAAAGTCGTAAACTAAAAACATAAATGTGACAAGTTGAAATAATTAATGATAATAACGACAGTACATTTTTAACTTTTATAATTCTAATTTAAATATTTATAAAACTTTAATAATTCAAACTACCCGATCAAAATGTAATTGGATGGAATATTAATACTACTTCAACGAATATTTAAAGTACTAACCAGATTATAAAGTAATACTGCTATAAATAATTCTTATGTTTACTATTCCACATCCCATTATCATTGTAATTATTTAAGTATGCATATACACAGAAAAAAATGTAAAAATGTTTTTTTTTTTTGTTTTTATTTTCAATTAACTTGTTTTAAATAACGAAAAGGAAAGAGGAAGCAATGTTTTATGCAAAGAAAAAAAATATTGACATAATTTATTTTTTTAAAAAAAATCTTGACCATTTAAATTTATTTTGTTATAATAAACTTTTATGAAACATTTAACCATTGTCTCACTTTTTAAAGCAGCTGTAATTTGAGGAACTAAATATTCATTCGATAAAAATTTATTCCGTCCAATAAGAGGAAAATCAAAATTTGAAAACGTTTAAGTGATGAAACGGAAATTTATGACCGCTATTTCCCCCTTTTTTTATATGTGTTTGTCGTCGATTTGGGTACAGATGTTGAAAAGAACAGATGCTAACTTGACCCGTGGCAGACCGCTCGTAGCACTCTTGCAGATGTTATAAATCGTTTGCAGCTTTTAATATTATTTCTCAACACCTGATGGCATCATTTGTATTGAAATGAAAAGCAAACGTTCAATAAAGAATAGTTAATATTTAATATTATTTTTCACTAATCAACGATCGAAGTGTAAATCTTTTTAAATGTCTTGGATTCGTCGAATAGTTGCTTTAGACTACAAATTTTAGCTTAAATATGACGTCAGTTATCTTTCGATCTTAAGCACTGTCTAGATATTGTATACAGTGTCAAATAACAAACCGGCAAAGTATGAAAAATTATCATTTCGTAATTTTAATTAGTATGATTACGATTTATTAGTACTAGTTGAAAACAACTTCTCGGTGCAACAAGTAGGTTTCTATTTCAGTTTGTTTTCTTTAATAAGAAAAGGCTTAAATGTTTAGTAATTGTTATGTATTTTTAATAATAACTAGAATAATACGGATGATGTATCCGCAAAGATGTGCGAGTCATTACCCTATACTCCCTACACTGATATTTAAGTTTTATAAAAATTGCCTGACAGTGATTTTACAACCCAAACGCATTTAACAACCAGCTCTTTTGTTTGTCATTTTTTTAAATAATAAAAAAAAAGTTCATTCTTGACTTTTAGTTTTTAGTTCAAGTAACAAATTTTAAACGTTTTTCATTATAATTGCAACCAATCGAAAAATCTTCAACAAAGAGAACTGGTCGTCAAAGGTCGCTGGATTGTGAATGAGTTGCCCGGTATTCTCTACGCCGATTTTTCTATTTGGATAACCAAATTTGTAATAACCAAATAAGTTTGTAAATATAAAATTTTTATTTCATAAAAAATTTGATCTATTGAATAAAGAGAATGTCATATTTCTTTTGTTATCAATTTAGTAACATTCTTTAGAACGAAAAACAAAGCGAAGAAAAAATAATGCATTGTTTTTCTCTCCGTGATTTACATCCCCCTAACTATGGAATCATACTTAATCTAAACAGTGAAGTAGCAATTGTATATAATGCACAGACAAAGAATAAAATAAATCTCATATTTCAAACTTTGTCTTTCAAAAACAGGAATTGTCAACAATGCCTAAATATTGTATACAATTCCAGAATTTCATACATTGCTAGTAACATACATTAGTATTTAACTTCATTATTTTCTTTTTTTGTATTGTTGAAAGAAATATGATCAGATGCTTTATATGTTCATTTCACAGTTTAAATTTATCGATATGTTTTTTATTTATTTTTTAGTTATTTTTTTATTTGAATTTTTTTTCTTCAAATAGCTGGGTTTAAAATTGTCTCGCAACGGAGATCGTATTTCGTTGAATTGTGTGTTAAATGAAAAGAAATAGTAAGTTATAGTCTTTATTCTCTGGATTGAAAATAACAATTAAGATGAAATTGTAACTGTTAAATGAATTTATACTTGAATAATTGTTTAGAACATTCTTACTGTTTGTCTAAGGTAAGAACTCCCCCCCGGCCACAAAGTCTGAGGCCGTCTGCTGCTATGGAAACATGAATAGCGTATATCAGGGAAGGTAACTTCTCTTCAGTCTAGGGCTAGGGCTAGTACAGTAGACCGAAGAAAAAAATTCCTTTTTTCTCGCTGACCCGAGCCGAAACCTGTCCTAAGCAATGACCCCACACAACAGTTGAAATCGTTACCACAGTCACCGCCACGGGTCCACATGAATGGCTAGGGGAGTTCTTAATTTAGACAAACTTTATATGCATCACATAGTTCTTAATTATATTATAAGACATTTATTAAGAAATTTTTTTAAATTCGATAATTCTAAATTAAATTAAAAAATATATTATTTATAAACTCTATTATGGGGCCGTTCAAAAAGTACGTACACAAAAATGGAGAAATTTTAAACCCCTCCCCCCCCCTTCNCTATCCGGAGTTTGCATGTAGATGTTTTTTCGTGACGCTTCGGAAATAAGGGGTTAATTTAGACAAACTTTATTTGCATCACATAGTTCTTAATTATATTATAAGACATTTATCAAGAAATTTTTTTAAATTCGATAATTCTAAATTAAATTAAAAACTATATTATTTATAAACTCTATTATATTTAAAATAGGTAAAAAAAAATTTAAAAAAACATGAATGATTGCTCAATACATAAATTTCTCAGTTTCAATTTTACTTATCTTTTTTTTATTCTTTTAAATGAAAGAGCTCAAAATCGTCTGCCAACTCAGGTTTTATTTCTTAGAATAACTTATATTGAATGAAAAGAAAAAGTTTCTCCTCTAGGTTGAAAATAACAATTAAAATGAAATAACTGTTTTAATGAATTTATATTAAAACATTTACGATTTACATGTATAACACATAATTCTTTTTTATATTGTAAGATAATTATCAATGTCGAAATTTATTTTTATGCATTAAATTTAGAACTTTATTTTTCTTTTTAAAATTGACAAAGGAATGTAAGGCTTATGTCTCAGTTTCAATTTCATTGACCGTTTTTTTTTGGTTGTTGTATTCGAACAAATGATGAAAGGGTTGAAAATCGTCTGCCAACAGAGATCTTATTTCATGGAATCGCGTGCTGAAATGAAAAGAAAAAGTGAGGTTAAGAACTTTGTTCTCTGGGTTGAAAATAACAGTTAAAATGAAAAAAAGACCAATTGATATTCAACCTGGAGGCAGTGTATTGAGACTTTCTCACGGCAAAAGGAGACCGGTTTGATAGTTTTTGATATGGCTTTGAAGACGTTTACGAGGTCAGGGTTGCCATTTCCACAAATTGTTTGATTCCCGAGAGTGTTTTATATGGTTTAGATTCGCTATTTTATTTTCTTTAGCCTTGCTTAAATGGTATCGGAATGAGTTTAGTGCAGCGTGAAATGCAGTTCCCTTCCACTTCATAAAATTTCGTTTTAAATTCTCAAAAATTAGAAAGTGTGTGAAAATTCCAAGGAAAGAATTTCATTCGATTTTTTTATTTAATGAATGTTTTTAGATTTCTGCATGAATTGTTTAATTTTTTTTCTTATTTTAATATTATAAAAACGAAGAAATTCACTTATAAGAGATTAAATTAATTCGAGTGGCATAGAAATTTTGCCGAATTTTATTTATTTATTTTTAAAAAATGTGAAAAATTTTACTCCTATAGTCTAAGAATCTAAAAACTGTTGCAGAAAGAAGAATAAAATGGATGTCATTGTATTGTACATAAACAAATTGGAATAAAATCGAAAATGATAAAGTGTGGATAGATCAGAAAATGGGTCCTTATGAAATGGACCATATAGAATATATTTTTGTTAAATTTAATATGTAATCGAAAAACCCAGAATAACTCATTTTTTTTATATATTAATATCATTATATTACTATATGTTACGATCTAAACCAATTTTAATTGTTGCAATTTGTTTGGTTTAGTGTATTTGGGGTGAAAAATGGTGCTTAGCAAAGTAGATTAAGATAGATTGATCCTATAATTAACACGATCATCATCAATGGCTCGACAGCCCAGGGTTGGCCATGGCCTTCTCAAGAAATTGTTTCCAGGCTAACCTTTTCCCACCCAACCAGTTTTTAAAACCAAAAGGTCTTTTTCTAGGCCATCTATCCATCTCACATTTGGCCTGCCTCTTTTTCGTGTGCCAACTGGTCTGGCATTAAAAACTCTTTTTCGGTACGGTTTTCTTCCAATCTGATAATGTGGTCAGCCCATTTTATTCTTTGTCGTTTAATGAAGTTAATAATGTAAGGTTCATTATAAGAGTGATAAAGTTCTAAATTTATTCTTCTCATCCACAGATATTAGTTTTGACCTGAACCAGGGAAAGATCAAACTCCAATTCATTACCCCCTGCAATATTTAATTGTTATGAGAGCATGGAGGACTTTATGACCTGACAGATTTAACATGCACCAGTCACCATTTACTACACGAGGAGTCTTCGGCCGGTGGGAATTGAACTCACGACCTCTTGAACATGCGCCCAACGTGCTACCATCTACGATATCCCGGCGATATTAAATGTGCATGAGGGAGACGAAGGAGTGAATTGGGATAATAAATGCAGGAGACATTTTGTGAAAGATCCTGTTTTTGTGAAAAAACTATTCATAATTTGTGAATATAAAATAAGTGCTAAGTCACATTTTTTCAACCCGGGTCCTACTTTTGTGAATTTGTGCAAATAGGGTCCTGTTTTTGCAAAAATCGCTAAAAACCTTTTCAAGAGGTTTTTAAAATTGTAAATAGATACAAGATTCTGCTCAACAATTGCTGCTACTAAATTAGAGATGCAACATACCAATATTTGGTATTTAGTCTATACTGCTCAACACAGAATATTCGTTTCGGACGAATAATGGAAACAAAATCACTCACATTTTTAATAATTTCAATTGACATATTTTAAATAACAGAACTTAGTAATGTCTCACTTTTAATGTGTTACGTAATACAGTAAACTTAAACGATTCTTAAATTTATAATATTTTATTTAAAATATTGCAGAAGTTAATTGTTATTTGCAAATATTCTATTAATTAATTTTATGAATAAATATAAATTGATCAATTATTTATTTACAAAAAAAAATATGCTTTAATATTAATAAGAATATGCACACGATGTTTGTAAAAGTAGAAATATTTTTTTAGAATACTACATTTGGAATTGAAACTTTGTTTGTCTCGAACGAACCGTCGAAGGGTTGATTCTCGAAGGGTTTATTCGATTAAAAAAACAATAATGAAGATAAACAAATTTGTGAAGGGTCCGTTATTTCTTCTAAACAGACCCCTGAAATGAAGAGTATAATTATGAAGAGTAATAATTATGAATAAATGGATTATGGTATTAAATAATTTTATGACGAACGATTGAATCATGAGGTAAAAACGTTTACAGAAATGCCTTGATTCACTCGATGCATTGATAAGAGTGTAGCTGCTTTTAGTAATCACCAACACATGTAAGAGACCTAATAACTAATAATGTTTAGAAATATGAGTAAAAAGATGTGATATAATTTTCACTTCCTTATAGACGGCAATAGAGCAGTCATATTTTATGACAACTAACAGTAATAAAAAATTATAATAATAATAATAATTCCACTTCATTTAATGACTCGTACGCTTCCTGTAATCTTCTTCGATTTTGTCACCTTTCCCAAGATGGAACAAAGGAGAATTCCACGAGTGTTCCATAGAATAAGAATATTGTGAGAAAAGAACACTTCCCTTCTCATCACATAAATAATCGGCAAGAAGCTTTTTCTTTATTTATTTATTCATATACTTATTCCATAGTAGTAGCATTCGCATCAACGGGCACATACATAAGTCTCACTAAAAGGTAATAAACGGGAATTGTGCGTGAACATAGTCAGAAGCCAATTTTGTTTGAGCATGAACTACTGGATATCGTTCGGGCATAGCTTTCTTTCTTCTTACGCTTTAACCACACCTTCGTAATGAGATTCCGTGTTTCCTTATTGTTCTTTTTATATACAATTCTCATTAAGGATGGTATTTTGTTTAGGTGAAAGGAAAATTGGACTGGATGTTTTTATTCCGAAACTTCAAATGAACTGTTTCTTTGAATTGTTACTGGAGATATGACTTCCAGGTTGAATACGGGCTGTAATTTTTTTTTTACAGACGATTGAAGATGTGGTTAGTTTAAGCTAACCATTTTTCCTTTTTATCGCTTGTTGTAACAGTTTAGATTATATGAATGAAATTAAATGTGTTTATTGCTGGAAAATTTGTGAAAATATTTTTGTTCAAATTCATTACGATTACCATTTTTATTTTCACAAACGACAGCTAAGTTTCTAAACCTCGTCCTTAAAAATTTTATTGTTCTTAAGAATACTACTTTTATGGAGTAGTAAATCTGTTGCTAAAATTTTCGAAAATGAAATAAAATATTAGGTTTTTTTCAATCTGAATAAACTCATTCGATGATAGCTGAAGGTTACTCAATTGGATACTTGCACTTCAAGAAGAAGATCAGCAATACCCACGCATTTCATTTTCTATTCATTTCTATTGGATACTTGCACTTCAAAACGAACATCACGGATACCAGGGCTAAAGAGAATAGAAGGGCTGGTTCACTCCTTTGAAGTATCTCTTGCCGCGGTCTGAAATAGAACACGTAGAGCACCTCCATNAGAAAAGAACACTTCCCTTCTCATCACATAAATAATCGGCAAGAAGCTTTTTCTTTATTTATTTATTCATATACTTATTCCATAGTAGTAGCATTCGCATCAACGGGCACATACATAAGTCTCACTAAAAGGTAATAAACGGGAATTGTGCGTGAACATAGTCAGAAGCCAATTTTGTTTGAGCATGAACTACTGGATATCGTTCGGGCATAGCTTTCTTTCTTCTTACGCTTTAACCACACCTTCGTAATGAGATTCCGTGTTTCCTTATTGTTCTTTTTATATACAATTCTCATTAAGGATGGTATTTTGTTTAGGTGAAAGGAAAATTGGACTGGATGTTTTTATTCCGAAACTTCAAATGAACTGTTTCTTTGAATTGTTACTGGAGATATGACTTCCAGGTTGAATACGGGCTGTAAATTCTTTTTACAGACGATTGAAGATGCGGTTAGTTTAAGCTAAGCATTTTTCCTTTTATCACTCGTTGTAACATTTCAGATTATATGAATGAAATTAAATGTGCTTATTGCTGAAAAATTTGCAAAATTTCATTCATTTCGATTACCATTTTAATTTTCGCAAACGACAGCTAAGTTTTTAAACCTCGTCCTTAAAAATTTTATTGCTCTTAAGAATACTACTTTTATGGAGTAGTAAATCAATTGCTAAAATTTTCGAAAATTTAATAAAATATTAGGTTTTTTCAATCTGAATAAACTCATTCGATGATAGCTGAAGGTTACTTAATTAGATACTTGCACTTCAAGAAGAAGATCACGGATATCCCCCACATGTGACCTATAACGTGACCGCCATCTGGTTGTTTGTGAGCAAAACGGCGTGTTAAAGTTGAGCTAAGTTTTTCCGCATAAGTTAGAATGTTAATTAAATATAGTGCCGTATCGCACATCGAATTTGTTGAAATATTTCTTTCTCGTCAACATCTTTTACTTAACTTACATTTATTATTTGTTTTGTGTACCTGGCAACTTCGATGCATAATTAGTTTATTTATGTTCCACGTGACTTCGTGGCTTTCCTTATGCTAAGTAAGAAGTATATAGTAACAGAATTAAAATCTTTGTGAAAGAATTTTCGTCGAAGAATATAGAATGTGTCACTTAAGATAATTGATACTTGACAGGCTTGGCTTACTCGAAATAGAACAGAAAGAACAGTTACTAACGTAAACAAATGCCACGTTTCAGCAACCAATCAGTATTAAGATGCCCACAATACGTCACTTGCAGGTATCTCATTAGGATTTCATTTATAAAAGTAAAGTAAGTAAGACTAATTTTTATCTAAACTAGTAAATAAGTTTACAAGTTAGTGCCGTAAAATATTTCAGGAGTCTTCCGAGCTGAGTTTAAAATAACTAAGCTATGATGTGAAGCTGAAGATTCAAACCTATACATCAGTTATGCAGGGCCAGTGCTAAGAATTTCAAATTATTAGTCATTAAATTAGCCAAATATCAAAAGTATTCGCCAATTTTCGAAAGTCTTCGCCAAATGCAAATCTTAACAATTTTTTTATGATTCGTTTTTCTCATAGAAAACTATTTTACGATAGATAGTATGTTTCTGGCTTTTATTATTTGGACCCAATTCTAATTGGTTATGCGCCGCATATACCGAAAATTTCTGTAATCGAATAAAAAATACTGATTTGTTAGAAAATTATATTTTGACGTAATTTTGAGGATCGACTTATATACGTATTTTTCTTTCGAGTGGAAGAAATCATTATCCAAAACACAATTTCATTCACCAAGTTTACGATTTTATCGCATTTGGCGACGTCTCGAATGCCTAGCGCGGTCCCTGGTTATATAGATTTATGATTGAAGATAAAAAAAAACATGATACATAAATAAATATTATTAACGTTCTACAGTCAACAGCGCGAAAAGTATTGATATTGAACAAAATATTTTAGTGATATTTACAATTCGAAAAAATAAGATGATCAATTTTCAAAACCACGAAACATCAATATTCCGTGAATGCAAGCTTTTGTACTCAGGCCAATGTCGTGCCAGTCTGTAAGGATGTAGACAGAGAAAATTGGTGTGTGCAGACTATTTTTTTTTTCCTTTTCTTTCTTTTTCTTCTACAGTTGCATGCAATTTTGCCAGTTAGACAGTTTCTCGTGGTTAAAGAGCGAACTCGAATCAACAATGGTTTGCTTAATACAGTTTTCTGAATTATACATGGATTCTTACATATATTCATATATATGTTACCATGAATGATCGAAATCAAGAGAATGTCGAATTTCACCGGTGAATGTCAACAATCACATAGTCGCTTTGGTGAATGTCCGAAATATTTATTATATCCGATTCGATATTAATTTATTCGTTGATATTATTATCTTTATTCGATATGTGCTGAGGATAGATTAGAAGAAACATCAGTGTTCGGATTACCGGACAGTGTATTTCGGACATTTACCAAAGCGACTGTGTGATTGTCAACATTCACCGGTGGAAGATTCACCAACAACCACTAATTTCGGTCATTCACACTAACATATAGTTTGTCTAAAATAAGAACTTCTCCAGACATTCGTCTGGACCTGTGGCGGTGACCATGGTAACGAGGAATGACTATTTCAAGTAGTTTCGGCCACAGAAAGGGAGGTCTTCGGTCTATTGTGTTAGTCCTAGAGTGAAGCTACCCTTCCTAAAATGCGCCATTCTTGTTTCCATAGCACCAGACGGCTTCAGACTTTGTGGTGGGAGGAGTTCTTAGCTTAGACAAACTATAGATATATATAATGCATAGCTTCTGTATGCATATATTTCCCTTTATGTGGTATCGTAAATCGAGTTGCATTTCGCAGTCTTCACTTGCAACGCTAGAAATATTCTGTAAAACAGACATCCTGTTTTAATAGTGAATATTCTGTAATTTAAATAAACTAATACGTTTGTGATGGTATTGCTATTAAAATAACTTTTGCATATTTTATGCAAATCATATGCTAATGAACAAAATGATCTTAATGTCTATTGCTTTTCAATAACGGTAATATTAAATTAGCGTAGTTTATTTCACACATAATTTACGTATGTAAACAGATTTTATTTATAGAACCTTTAATCATAATAGGCTGATTTTTTTTAAAACTAACGATTTTTTTACAAAATTAAAGGAACATATTTTCCCCACCGTTTTGTGCAATTACGCACGTTCACTTAAGATCTAATTTGCGAACGCTAACAAAAGTACGAGAACACGTTTTTCATGAAGAAATGTCAATTTAGATTTACATAGTTGTCAGAACCCTTTCCAACTCCAAATTACCATGAAACAAAGTTCTCAACATCAACTACCACCAATCCAGGGTCAATCTAATTTGATACAATGACCTTTGATTAAGAGAAAGTGTTAAAGAAGTTCTTTTTTCTTCTTCTTGTCTTCTTCGTCTCCAACCTTCTAAACATATGCCAGCTTAATAAGACTTTTTTTTTTATCAGGATGAGTAATTTGTGCCCTACTTAAGGTCTTTTCTAATGAAAGAAACGAATAAGATTACATAAGTGAGAAAGTATCGAAGGACCGAACCCACGACCCCACACACTGATACAAATGAACAACATACAAGCTAATGCAATTAAACGTAATTAAATAGTCCTTTGGAATAATGTTCCGAAGGCACCATTAGGTGTGTTTCTTTCAGACAATTTTTTTTAGATTATCGTTTGCTTTTGGTTTGCCATATTTGGCTATGACTCGCTGTTCTTTCTCTTCTACGGAATCGCTTTTAAAAATTATTATACGCTAGCTAATCATATTTTAATATCATTAGACAGGTTAGTTATTTAACCCTCACCATTTAAATAAACTTTTGACTTACGCAGATATAGTTAAACTTAACAGTGTTTTTCGAATCTTAATCGCCAAAGAGAATGAATAAGCCACAGTTTAAGCACCTTAACCCTTTGACGCAGAATTTTTATCAAATATATTTTTCACACTTTTTTCATTATTTTGTATTATTTTATGTCAAAATAAGTGAAAAAAATATTATATTTAGCCTTTTAACAATTTATGGTTATGAAATATAATATAAAACACCGGTTTCTTTTTCTGCGCTAAAGGTAAAATCTTCCACTGCACTTTTTTGCAGTTATTTAGATCTAAGAGAAACAGTTATTCATCACTTGAAATTATTATATTTGCATTTTAATTTACAAAATCAATTAGTGATAAATTTATGAATAATTTTCAATTCCAAGACAATGAGTTCAAGATAACGCAACGTTCGAGTAACTTCTTTAAATGCTTAAAAATTAGGCATCAAACACTTTTTATTTCTCCGTTTCCTCGTTTTGCGCCATTTTAAAAATTATCAGAGAGCACTTCGATTTTGTTAATAAAAATCGTTAAAAATACAATGACCAAATACGCAATTTAATGCTTGTATTCAGTAGTTATTTTCCAGTAACTAGCAAATTGATTCCATTTCATTTCCAATAATCAAGAATTGTTGCAATTATGCAATTGTATCTACGTATTTGTATTCAGAAAATCTATTAATTTTGAGAGTGATACTTTTAGAACTTTGTTAATATCATAACCACAACAATGGCAATAATAAATAAATCTGTAAAGTCTACCGTAATAACACTACATACAAATGAAAAATAATTTAACAATAACTACTATGGATTCGGATTACTGATTATTAACATTAAACGACACTATAACTACAGCTGTGTTTATTAGAAAATATGCTAATATTGAATGTAATACTTTTCGAAATGTATTGTATGCTTTCCACAATAATGGCCATAATAATAAATATTAATAAATAATTCTGTTGTGATGAAGCCAATAAATGTGAAATAATTTAACATATCAACAATTTTTAAATCGAAAATAAAATAATAATTTGAAATAAACAAGAAGTATGATAATAATTTAGTAAAGATACTGATAACATAATGATAATAATTACTTTACGATGATTAATAATTACTGAAATAAGATAATTATCATCGTGGAATGTACGTCTTAAAAAAATTAGAAATAGGAATACTTTTTTCTAATATACCTGCTGTAAATAAACATTTTCATTGTTTGAAATCAATAGATTTTATTGATAAGACTATATGTTTAAAAATGTATTTGGAAAATAATAGATTTTGAGAGTGATATATTCGAAATTTTATTGTATTAAATAAATATTACTGCATTATTGTATAAAATAAAATGCTCGCTGGTACTAAAAATAACTAATTTTATTGTATTAAATAAATATTGCTGCATTATTGTATAAAATAAAATGCTCACTGGTACTGAAAATAAATATTGATTATTTCCAGTACCAGCATTTTTAGTACCTTCTGTTAATTATTATAAGAAAAGAATTAATATTAACAATTATTAATTCGTATACAAACAATTATTTTATTAAAAATAAAAATGACAATTTATTTTAAGCCCAACTATTATAAATAAACACTATTAAAGACTAAATAGTTAAAACAAAAAATTGCGGTTTATGAGCAATAATATTTACAATACTTTAACGTAATTGATATTTTTGCAATGAAAAATTTCGTATTATCACACTTTTTTTGATCACATTTTTTAATGAAATGTTAACAAATGGACAGGATGGTTTGTGTTTTAAGTTAAATTGTTAGTTCGAACATTTCCGCAAAAAAGAAAATATTGAAGTTTTGAATGAACTGTTATTTACAAACGCCTGTTTATTGACTTCTATTATATTTAATGCAGCATTGCTATTTCGACATTTAATATACTTTTATTTTGAAAATAACATCAAAATCGACGAAAAGAAGAAAAATGACAGTGATTATTTTTTGTTCGGTATTATTACTTAGGGTTTAAGTAAACGGTAATCATTAAAGCTATGTTTACTTTTTTCTCTCTCTATAGCAACAAACCGCCTATGATCTATTGTATTTTGCCCAGAAATTCGATTTTTCAATAAAATAGAACGTTTTGCTGATGGGCTATGTAGAGATGAAAACAATATTTTTTTCTTCTTTCTTTTCTTTTCTTTCGTTATCTTTATTTATTTATTTTCTTTGGAAATGCTTTCATCAAATATCTTTTATTTATCCTCGAGGAGATGTGTATTTTAGTTAAAAATAAAATTGACAAATTTTCAAACTAATGCATCATGACACAATCTTATTTTCTTAAATTACTTTTGCTTCGTATGATAGATATTATATTTAACTTAACGTATAAAAAATTTGTTTTGTTAAATTGTATAATCAAATACAATTTTGAAAAAAAAAATTTTTTTTTTTAACTTTATGCTATAATTTTCTGCTTTAATGCATATTAAATTTAAAGTTATGTCACATTAATTGAACAAAATTGAAAATAAATTATTCGAGCTCTTAAGTGCCTTATAAAATAAACTTAATATTATTTAAAAAAAATTGAGAAATTTTAAGAAGAAAAAAAATTATTCACCATTTAACGATTCTAACCCAGACATAAAATCCATGCCTAAAAATGAATTTCAATTAAGTATTATTTCAATGAAAGTTCTTTTTAAATATGAGGAAAAGAATATGTTTTTGATAGTAAACGATTGTTGCCTTTTTTTACAACCAGGGTTGGCAGGTTTTTGACATGTGACAGTTCTTGACGGTTTAAACCATGGTTTAAACCGTCATTTCAAAAACCTCACTGTAAAAAATGTCACAAATGTCAAAAACCTATATTCATATGTGAAATTTAATTAATGCATAAAATTTATATATTTTTTATAAAGGATAGTGTTTCTAAATATGTTCTAGGAAAAATAAATTGAAAATTTTGAAGAAACACTTATATTTTGAATAGTAACCAATGTGCATATAGGAGCAATGTGTATTATAGGAGCAAATGAACTAGACTATTGAATTTTGAATTAAATTTCTACTTCCATCATCTTCATTTTGATTATGTAGTGTGATGCATGTTCTAATTTTTAAAATTATGTATTTAATTAGGATAATTAAAAAATTTCCATAATAATTTGTTTCAATATTTCATGGATCAGTGACTGTAATGTTCTTCTGTTTAGTTTGACTTTTTGTGATTGGTTGTTAGTTTTTCAGAAAAATCAGTAATTCTGAATTTTAAATCTTCAATTTTTTTAAATTCATAGTTAACATAAGACAATACAAATTTAAGTGCTTTCTGTTAAATACACAGAGTAGTTAGTGTCGATTTACAGTATATTCAGCCTATTCATTTACTATGCTGAAAATTTAGTTTATCCAAATACTTGTGAATTTCATTTTGCTGAATAC